>NC_037679.1:110679617-110764617 GCF_003255815.1 Theropithecus gelada | reverse complement strand
CATACCTTCTCAGGTATAAAAGAGGAATAATATATATCATATTTAATGTGGATATAAACATGATAGATACAACAGGAGTAACAGTGAACAGAGTATTTCATTCATCACCGTGGCACTTCATTGTACAATTACTGACTAATTTTGTCTTATCAGTTTTCTCTTGTAATGAAATTATTATATTAGCACTTAGTTGTTACTATTAGTTTTAACTGACCTAATAAGCATTTCAGGTTTATCAGGGCATAAATTAATTCACGCATTTCTCTAGTACTCAACACAAAAGTAGTGAAGGTCTGTGAGTTGTAGTCATTGACTCGAGGTACACTGTGATGAGTTTCTGAGAATCCACATCCAAAAATAGATGACGGAATAGGGAAAACTTAATTCTTATTAATTTCAACAAGAAATGATAGGCATGCTTTAACTTTTACCTATTTAGTTACAAGAATATGTTAGATAATTGTACTACAGAAGAGAAGACCTTCAGCTACCGGAGAAATGCAGTGTCTCCAATTTATGATTAAGAACAGGGATAAACACCCCCTTTCCAACAATCTTTCAAATTACTGAACAATTTCTAAGTATCCACAGAGTAAGGAATCACTGAAGTCTTCTTTAAATATTAGCTGGCTTGAGGGGCGCGGTGGTTCACTCCTGTAATCCCAGCACTTTGGGAGGCTGAGGCCAGCAGATCACGAGGTCAGGCATTGGAAACCAGCCTGGCCAACATGGTGAAACCCCATCTCTACTAAAAACACAAAATATTAGCCGGGCGTGGTGGTGGGCACCTGTAGTCCCAGCTACTCGGGAGGCTGAGGCAGAAGAATGGCGTGAACCCAGGAGGTGGAGCTTGCTTACACTGTGTCCAATTATTGACTCATTTTACTTAGTAAAATCGTTTCAAATGCTATGAGAAATAATTGATTTCTTGACAATTTCCTTTTATCAGCAGATATTTTGAATAGATGCCTACAAAGCTAGGTTTGACAAAGAGAGGCAAAAGCCAAAGAAAATAGGTGGTCAAAAAGCAATTATGAAAAACATAGTGACATCAGTCAAATCTTTTGCTAGACAATCTATGCTATAGATTATTCTTGATATTAGTATAATTGGTTGCTGGTTAAGTTCCTGAGATAAAAGCTTTTATAATACTATTTGCAGTAGTTCTAAATTAGCAAAAAAGTCAGACATCAACGGGAGCAGAATGTCTGAGTACAGTAGTTTATTCCACAACTATTTAATGAGTACCTCATATGTACCAGGTACTCTGGAGAGTCAGGGACATGGTGTATATGTCCCTGAAACTGCAGGATATGATTTGAATGGCCAAGAGTCAGCTGGAGGAGTAAAGGGGCCAATCCTGAAGGACTTTAATGCCAGCTACGTTTTTCAGATTTTACCCTAACAGCAATGGTGAGTCGTGAAATACTTTTTAAATAAATAAATGAACATCACTCTAGTTGCTGTGTGAAGAAAAAAATAAAGAGAAAACAAGACTAGATCCACAGAGACTAGCTAGAAGAACATCACTGAGGCTGATTTCAGGGGGAATTAAAGGGAGAGTTGAATCCTTCACTAAGCCATAGTCTGGAGTTCCAGCTACCCTAGGACTGCAATGACCTTCTGCTTTGCATTTTCAATCTGCTCACAGAGGCAGAGTCTTCCCATGGTTACCTCTGTTTACTTGCTTCTGGAATTCTTTTCAGCTGTCTCCAGGATAATATATAAAATCTATGTCTTTTGACGTATTTGTTTGCTACCGGACACCGGGAAGAGACACAAGTACTAATATGTGTAATAGTGTGCAAGAGTAAGGTGTCACAAAATCCCAAGAGCTTACCACAGAATATGAAAATGTGTTTCCATATTGGGGAGAAATAAACTAATATGATTCTATCAGCTGGAAGAGTCTGAATAAAACAATCATCAGAATGTTTTAGTTGGCAGAAAAAAGAAAGGAAAGTGAATAAAATAAAGATGAAACTAGCATTTACTGAGCACCTACTAGGTGACAGAAGCTGTGCTAAGTGCTTTCTCTTATTATTTAATGTAATCCACCATGAGGTAACTGTCATATTTGTATAAAATAGAAAACTAGAATTCAGTTAAGTGATTAACTTGTTTAATGACACATATTTGATAAGTGAAGAAACAAGAATTTACAAGATCTATCTGACTGCAAATCCTGGGCTCATTCAGTTCCGTATTTCTGCCTGGTGTTACCAGTACTTGCAGTGACAGAGTTCAACCATGTGTGCAGTGGGGGATTTGGAAGATTCCAAAAGGCAGTAAATGGATACCATTGAGACAAACTGACCTGCTGCTTACTGCCTTCATCACCAGCCTCTCCCTTTTGGCACCTTCTGTGGGGATCATACCCACCACTCCCTGTCTCAGAACTCAGCACCTCCCTGTCATCACAGCCATCAGCTGTCACATCACCTCCTAGAGTGACACATACCTGCTCCATGCCCATCTCTTCAGACTCCCTGAGTAGACCTGGGCTTGAATCCAGACTCATTAGCAAACTAACTGAATGAAAGTGGCTAATTACTTAAACACTGAGAGCTTTGCTTTTCTCATCTGTGAAGTGGAGATAATTATTCCAACTTTATACCTTTTGGAAACCGGTATGTAAAATCATCCAGTACTCTGACTGCCATATACAAGGCATGCAAACCAGGTTTGAATGTGAAAATGGCATCGAAGATATAGCTAAATTTCATAAAGTAGTTCACGTTAATACATGAAGAAAAAAATATGTTACTAAAGACAAGACTCTATTCATGTTTTTCGTCTCTCAAGTAACGTTTATGTTTTTCATGTTATATATCTCTAGATAGGAAGCAGCCATTTTCGGCCAGAGATCATACTTGTAATTTCTGTTTATTCTTACAGTGCCTGATACTTCACTGAGAAAACAATGACTTTAATCTCTATTGATAAACTACTTTTGGAGAGTCCTTCTTGTCTGAAGTCACTGTGTGTGTTCTGAGCAGATTCAAATGGGGAATAGAATTTGGTAAACTTTGAGGAAAGATAGTTGACTAGCGATATATTGAAGCCTCTCTGAGACCATACCCCCAATATGAAGCTGAAAAGGAACAATGAGAAGCCTGGCAAAGTCCTGGACCCTTTTTGTGGTGCCTCTTATGATATCAGTCACAGTTGCTGAAACAGAGGTTAATTGCAGTATTCTGGGCAAACCCAGGCATTGGTAAAATTATGTGGGCCTCATGCACTCTTTCAGCATTAGGAGGTGTCATTTTAGATGGTTTCCCTTTGGAAACCAACACAGAAAATCCATTCTAGGGGAGGTTACTCTTAAAAATGTCATGTTTCAAATCACCTTCAGAATTGTAACAGCCTTTGTTAGAAAGAGACACTGTATTTGGTTTTTCATGATCCGATAAAGCTTCAAACTTTTTTCTTCTATGGTTTAATAAATGAACTTCAAAATTGCAGTTTGATGGGTAACCATGAGGCTGAGCCATTACAGAAAGATTAGGCAGAAGCAACCGTGGTTGCACTTTTTCCAATTCAAAAAATAAGGCAAGTTGCCCTACATTTACAGCAACTATATTTACTGAACAAAGATTGAAACCTACTGCTAGACAAAGCTTAATTGCTCTGTGGATGTGTGGATCCTGTAAATAGCCCAAGTTGAGTTTCTGTAAGTGACTAACATAAATGTCAGGGAACAAAAAGTCCCCATCATTTGACTTAAGAGCAATTAGAATAGCAAGCAAACAAAAATTGAATATTTTTTGAGAAGATTATATAATCAGTAGCCTTGAAATTCATTTACAAATGTTAGTTAACAATGTAAAAGTGATTTAATTTTTTAAATTCTGAATAATTTAACTTTTAAATGCTGAATTACTGGTAAAGAGATGTTTTTAACTAGATCTGAGGTAAATGATCTGAATGCAATACGAAACAGAGCAAATAGTGTAATTAACAGTGTAAAACCACAAGTAGGGTTGAGAGGACAGAAATGTAGAATCTAAGAGGACAGAAAGCTTTGCACTGTCTCCTACTGTACATAAGTATTCCCTTGGTCAAATAGAGTTCTACACTTATACAGAGAACCTTTTTCTGAAAAAAAAAAAAAAAAAAATAAGGCCCCTATTTGAACTTACCTTGAAACTACATTTTCTGCATAGGAAATGTTGAGTCTTATTTATATATTTATGTATAACTATTCACTTGTAGTTTTTATTGTCATCAGACCACAAAGTTTCCAAACTCAACTTGTATGCTGATTAAAAGTAACAGCAGTGTCTTTATTAAAGTCAGCAAATCTGTGATTCAAAAAGACACCTTACTAAAGGGTCAGGATTTTATATTAAGGAAGAATGTCTGAGAGCATGGAAGAAATGCTACTCTTTGAGCAAAAATATTTTATTGCTGTGAAAATCAGACATTAATAATTCATTTTTCATAGAATCTGCACTTCTGGCTCTTGGAAAGGCATAATAGTTTGAAAGCCCCACTAGGGTGAGAAGGAACATAATGTGCCTACCTGAAGCACACTGACCCCTCTGTACCAGGGTGCAGAAAGCAATCCTTGAAACATGGTGCAAAATTCCATCCTATTTAAAAGCACTCTGAATTAATGTTGTCTGTAACCTCCAACTTTACAAGACCCCATACTGAATTAATAAAATGAAACAAACAAGAATGGTTTGAAGGGTGCATTTCAGGGACTGTGGAAAATGAAAAGGAAAAGGCTTTCAGACTACTCTACCTGTTGGATCCAATTATCTAACCTTCAAACCCATAAATTAATTACTATGATTGGTACCAGAGTCCAAAGGTAAACTAGACCTATTCACTGGCCTTGGAAAGCTCACCGTCTGGTAAAGGGGACAGTCATGTAAGAGACCATTATAAGCTGATGGTTCCACGACAGAGTATTATTGCACAGGGTACTATCTGAACAAATAAGACAGAAAGTTGTCCCAGGAAAACATAACATCTGAGCTGAGTCTTAGGCAACAACTAGAAATTCATCAGGAAATGTTGGTGTGTTCTAGAAAAAGAGATTGACATTCAGAAAGATGATCCATGCAAAGACTGTTCAAGCAAAATCACTGAAAGAAAAAGCAGTGTGGTGTATTGGGAAATACTAAAAATGCTTTGAGAGCATAAAATGTCAGCTAGGAGGTAAACGGAGATGTAAGCAAGGGCCAGAGATTGGAGAATTTTATATGTCATATGAAGAAGCATGAATTTCATTATTTAAGGAATGGGAAACCACTCAGGATGAGAAAGTAAATGATGTAGTTCCAGTGAAGCAGAGACCAAAACATAGGATACTATTTTTGTCAAGGTATATCATTAATATATCAAAATAACAGTTTATATTTTAGTAATCTTTAGTTTATCTTGTCTACAAAATTTAAGTTACAGACCAATATTCATGGAATAAATGTTGCCTAACACTTACTCTGTGCATGAAAATCTGTGTAGGAAAACAAATGAAACTAAGAAAAGTTTAAGACAATGTAATTATTTATGTAATTATTTTTAATCATACTAAGATTGTAAATGTTATTAGAGTCCTATGAAAGGAGATGAGATGTCAGGGCAACTCGAAAAATTTTTTAAACTGAGATTTTTTTCCATTTTTTGTTTGCACAAATTTATGGGGAACATGTGCGATTTTGTTATATGCATAGATTGTGTAGTGATCAAATCAGGGCTAACATGGAACTTAAACTCTTACACACATGTAAAAATATAAATCTCTTCATTTTGTTTCTGCGTTAGAGAATGTGGCACCCACCAAATATTTTATTTGCTCCCCTACATTTCTCAGTTTCTTTGCCATTAGGGAGAGCCATGTGACTACTGCCAGGGAAAACACAGTAGCACTGATGCATGTCATTCCTGACTCAAGCAGTTCAACGCTTATGTATGATTTCCCAGCTCTTTTATTGCCCTGCCGTGGTGTCTGGCAGTGTCTCATGAGGTTAAGTCTCCATCAGCCTGGGTCCCTGAGTGCCTCTGGAGCAGAGCCACTCACCACATCTGCAAACCAATGTTTGTGCAGCATAAATAATTTTTTTTTTTCTTTTTCTTTTTTTTTTTTTTTGTGAGATGGAGTCTTGCTTTGTCACCTAAGCTGGAGTGCAGTGACGCTATCCTGTCTCACTGCAACCTCCATCTTTTGACTTCAATTGATTCTCCTGCCTCAGCCTCCCGAGTAACTGGGATTACAGGTGCCCACCACCAGGCCTGGCTAATTTCTGTATTTTTCACAGAGATGAGGTTTCACCATGTTGGCCAGGCTGGTCTCAAACTCCTGACCCCAAGTGATCCACCAGCCTTGGCCTCCCAGATTGCTGGGATTACAGGTGTGTGCCACCGTGCCCAGACTGGCATAAGTCAAAATAAACCTAGACTATCCAATGAATACACCATTCCTTATTATTCCTTCTCTACTGTCTCATACCTCGCCTAGTTTAGACCTATATGGGAGCCTCATATTTTTCTCCCTTCTACATTACAAACTCTTTCT
This sequence comes from Theropithecus gelada, assembly GCF_003255815.1. Classification (NCBI taxonomy): domain Eukaryota; kingdom Metazoa; phylum Chordata; class Mammalia; order Primates; family Cercopithecidae; genus Theropithecus; species Theropithecus gelada. Next base: position 110,758,091 of record NC_037679.1, on the reverse strand, counting down.
ATGTGTGTAACACTACTTTCAGAAAATAAAAATATAATTGATAAAATAAAAACAAAATAAGGCAAACCCAAAAATCTCATAATTAAATTAAACTTTGAAAGACGAGTGAAGAAAATACACCAAAATTCTGGCAATATTTCTATCTAGGAAGGGCTTGGACAATTGTTTTGTTTTACTTTAATCGTTTTCCAGTTTTTCTAAAATAAGCCTGAATTATTTTTATAATTAAAAAACCCTTTCAAAGTTAAATTTTTAAAAAATGATTTGGAAGCTTGCAAGAAATTGGTTCCCAAGAACACCAAACAGAAATGCAATAGTAAAGAGAGTAATCTGATGTTTTTTAGACTCTAAACATATGTGTGAGTTCTTATTTTCAAGGCTGTCTCAGTATCTGCAATTCTTTTTTCCTCTGTTCTTTGGAGAACATGATCAAATTCAATATTATAATATCGAGTTATAATTATTTTATAGTTTAAAATAAAATATTTAGTCTATTTCTTAGTACTAAGAATTACTTATATATTGTGCTGCTGAAATTATGTTTGAATGTGCTGAAAAGTAAAACATAAGTCTTTTTTATTTGCTTCAGTTTCCTTTCCTCCAATAAATTTTCTATATGTATCATTCAAAAACATCCCCAAAGAACATTATATATTCTATTGGAAATCTTTTATCTAAAATATCTAACTTATTTTCTGCTCTCTGGAAACTAATATTAAAAGAAAAATATCTAAACATCTATTATTTTCACCTACAGAGTTTTTATTCAAATATATTTGTTGAATTTTTTTTTGTTCAAATGCTTTTTTTTCCTAAATATTGTAAATATAAGGGAAATACTACGGAAACACTGTATCAGCACACAAAGTTATGGCAGAAGGTTGATCCCTTGCCCATTAAGATATTATAATTAAATCTTTTCCAATCTAATCTCCTCAAACTTAAACTTTCAGATTTCAGTTTGAATTAATGTGTTAATACAACTGAAGAAAATTTGTGTAAAAGAAAAATGTTGTATTAGTTTTAAGATCTCAAGGACCTAAGTAAAGTTGATTAAAGTAATAGCATCCTAACTGAAATTACCAAGGGTATTTACAGGCAACAAGGGCAACATAACATTTTAAACATAACTTTGATCTAGATTCTTTCTATTCTTCAATTTCATAAGTTACCTTAAACTTCAAATGTTTGAAGACTGATTCTTAAAGCTAAGGAGTCAGGCTGTAATTTGTAAGTAGCATGTTGCCCATTTTTCTGATTTCCTCTTCTTCACAGGATTTACTTGTTCCCAATAACATTAAAGTAGAACTTGTGATATTTGCGTTTACTAAAGCAGAGCATGAGTTTCAAATAAATTTGTGAAATCCTGTTTTATATTCTTAAATAAAATTCTACCTAATAATAAGCCAATAAAGTAGGGTAGCATCATAGTTCCAGGTACCTCAACAAGAAATCTGAGAGTCAGCGAAGTGCAAGAAAACCTTACAACCTAGGTTGTAATGTCCTAGTGATGGACAAACTAGACCAGCCCCACCCTTAAGGAAAATATCTTAATATTAAGATACAAAGATCACACACCAAGGCTACCATCATTGCCTGATAATTATTGATTGTCTCGTTTATGTTTTATATTTGTCACCTAAAAATATTTATGCTAGAATAAAAAGATTTCAAAGGCTATTACTCTATTTTAAATGACGTAGTGATTTAAATGTGCAGCGCCACTGCATCTCTTGTCAAAACCCTCTATTATACAATCACTCAACCTTTTATCAAATATCTGTTGTGCATTAGACATGGTGTGGTAAACAGTAAGTAGGAGAGGAGTAAATGATGGAGAATGTGGCTACAAAATCAATCTTAAAACCTCTATATCATCTCTTCAGTCATATATTCCTATACTTCTTGTTCTCTCACTCCTCTACAGACCATGAGCTTAGGAATTAGACTTCTTGATTTAAACCTTCACTCCTCTATTCATTATCTATGTGGCTTTGGCAAGTTACTTGATCTCTCTGATCCTCCCTTGTAAAATTTAAGTGACAATATTATGTCCCTCATATACTGATGTGAGGATTAAAAGTGAGAATGAAAATTAAGAGCTCAAAACAGTGATTGGCACATATAAGCGCTCAATAAATGTGTGCTATTATTGTCATTATTATTGGTAGTAGGATTATTATTACTATGTTTAATGTCATCAAGATAGACACTTCTTTGTTTCCATTAGCCACTTCATGACATCCTTCATTTAACTATCATTTATTTTGTGCCTGTCACAAGCTGGTTTCTTTGCTAAATTTGGAGTCATAAAGATCAATAAGAAACACTGACTCTAAAGAGCTTCCCTTCATATACTGTACCCCTTTAACCATTTCACCCAATTTCTCAGGAGGAGTCATTTCATCAGTTCCCTGTTCTTCTATTATTCTGTCTCTGCAAAGTCAGTTATGAATTAGTTTTACCATCCACTTTAAGCCCTTATGTAGACAACAATATGGATGGTGACCCTACATAATTACGGTTTCCAGCTGCCTATAAGATATCAGCATTTATTTCAAAGATTTCCTACTCAACTCAAGGTACTTACCACACTCCTGCTACTCTCACTCTCAGCAAGTGTTCTTGCCTATTTCGTGGAAAAAAAAATAATGAAGAAGGTAAAATAGAAACTCTGCCCATCCTTTACAAAGAGCCAATTACCTATGTCTACACATATCTCCCTCTCTCTCCTGCTGTCTCAGAAAGAAAATACCTCCCCATCAAAAGCAATACTGTCACCTCACCTGAGCTTCAGAGGTTAACTTTTACCACCTCCTCCAAGACGTCTGGGAACCCATAGACTTTGCTTCATAGTGTGTTACCTTTTTCTTTTTTCCCTTCTCATCTAGTTCTTTAAATTTTCTCATGTCATTGTGCTCCATTTCCTTTTTCTCCTCTAAGAGTCATTCGTTCTCCCAAATACTGCCCTAACTTGCTTCTTCCATTTACACCCAAGATACTCAAAGGAAATTTAATTTTGCTTTACCTTTTATAGTCATACAACCCACTGCATTCTGGTTTTATATCATACCAGTTTCCCTGAAACTATTCTAATTCCAAATTCAATGGAAGGTTGTCCGTTTTTATCATTTGGTACTGTTGATCGTTCTTTGATTCTCTTATCTTTCTGCTTGTAAAACGTTACTCGTTGCTGAATTTCTCATTCACAACTATATGTCATTTGCTTTTCTGCTCCTTAAACCCATGATTTCTAGGTTCTTCAGCCTTTTCTTTTTTGCATTCTGAACACTTTCCAAGGACATTGCGGACAAACTGGGTGCTTTCCACATTTGTTACTCCATTATCTACCTCAAGGTAGACACCACAAAACCACCACCTAGCACCCACTCCGATTATGATCCCACTTCTAGAGGTAAACTCTGGTCAGTTTTCAGTACTACAGGGCTGCTTTTACCATATCCGGGATAGCTCACTTTATTAAAGAGGAAATGTATAGCTGATTCTGCTCCCCTTAAACATACACTCCAGTTGTAGGCTTCTGCTAAAAACTTGAAGGAAAACTAATCGCATAAAGAAAATAGAGGACCAAAAAAGGCATTTTCTTAAGTAAATATGGAACATAAGATTTGATCACACATAAGAATTCAGAGTTTAGTGATTTTAAGACTCCAGGCTGGGCGCGGTGACTCATGCCTGTAATCCCAGCACTTTGGGAGGCTGAGGTGGGCAGATCACGAGGTCAGGAGTTTGAGACCAGCCTGGCCAACATGGTGAAACCCCATCTCTACTAAAAATACAAAAATTAGCCAGGCATGGTGGCGGCCGCCTGTAATCCCAGCTATTCAGGAGACTGAGGCAGGAGAATCACTTGAACCTTGGAGGCGGAGGTTTCAGTGAATGGAGATCGCACCATTGCACTCCAGCCTGGGCAACCAGAGCAAAACTCTGTCTCAAAAAAAAAATACTCCAAATAAATGGATTTTTTTTCTATAAATGAAAATTGAATTATTAAATTATCGTGCTGGTGTTAGGCATTTGTAGTGAAAAGGGAAAGGAAAAGAAACCATCTATTTTTCCCCTCAAGGCCATATTATATGTGAATGTTTCCTGCTTAATAGCTGCACCTGCTGGTAAGGACAAAGGATGCATAACTTGATTTTGTAAATAACTTATTGCAATGGGCCAAGACTTTGTGCCATACCTAATGGGCACATTGCCTCCTCTTTTGATTGCTTTCCTTTGTATACCATTTAAAAAGAAAAGGCTTGTACTGTTATGTGTACTAGCTTAAATATGTTTTCATTACTGCTTGAAATTATTTCTGTTGTCATCTCAACCATTGTCAGCCCACTATTTGTTTTCAGAATTTCCGGTGAGTTTGCTAAGTGAAGCTGTCAACCTGCTCAAATACACAGTCAACTTTATTATTTGCAGTGTTAAAGAAATGTAGTCTTTCCTTTAGCAAAGTTTGTTGAAGAATAACGGGAGCACAGTTTAGGAATGTACCAAAAACAAGGAATTAATTTCTGGTCAACCTAATTGTAGATAAGTTTTAAATACCATGTCTTCTCAGGAGTAAAATTCAAAGCAATTTTGTGATATTTGACATAGGAGGAGTTCAGCACAGAAAAACAGAAAAACAAAATATGCTTACGAAAATATAACATATAAAATGCTTTCTTTTTGTCTTAAATCACTAATAGAGTAGGGACCCAGAGCTTTGGGAGTATATTTTGCATCCTTATGTTACATTAACAGCTCACTTTGGAGACCTGAAGAATCAGGTGGCTAATCAGGTATATGAAGACGTTTCCTTACCATTCTTAAACAACATACCATTTAATTTTGCATTAGTATTCTCAAGTGAATGCTGAATTCTTTTATCACTATGTTCGTATTTAAGACCATTATAATAATAGTTTTGTGTGATTTTATTTTTCTGATTCAAAAAATGAAAATGCTCTATCTAAACAAAGAGAAATGATTGTGAAAGCTAAGTTAACATCTCCTTTTACTTCTTTTTAATTGATCCCTTAAAGGAGGGAGTTGGGGGATTGATAGGATCCATGTACAGAAAATTGGCTAGAGGTTGCAAGCCATGTCACCATGATGTGGATAAAATAGTCATCATGCTTCTGCTGGCAGAAATACATGCCCAATTACTCAGTATCTATTTAGTGAGCACTTGGTATGTATGCCTCACACCACCATGAATGCTTTTAGGCATGTTATGCATGTAAATGTATATGTCAAGGGAAGAACAAGTCTTAGGAACCATTGCTCTAAGACTCATTCTTTGCCTTTTGCTCACTTCCTAATAATTCATTTTCATCATCATAGCTCAATCTATAAGACATCATAATGATTTTCATGGGCCCTAGGCACTTTTGTCTTCCTGGGCCCCTTCTTTCATGAAACAAAATATTAATTTATGTTTTACACTTGAACTGGTATAAAGACAAATATATTAATATTATATAGCAAAACCTTTTTTGACTTAAAGTTCGTATTTTTCCTTTTAATTAAAAAGAAATTAACATGCGTTTATGGGTCAATAAAAGTATTGCGAGCCCTAGGCACTATGCCTACTATGCCTAAAGCATAAGTTGGACCTGGATCCCTATGGATTCAATGCTACTGATTGCCAAATCTATGGTTCTTACCTTGACCTCTTGCTTAAACCCCAAACTGAGAACTGCCATTAGAAACATACTACTTACTTATGTTACCACTGCTTTAGATTATCAAAACCAAATTTATAATTATTCCTAAACTAGCTCTACTTCCAACTTGTATATTTCCATCAATGGTCTCAACTTTTCCCCATTCTTCCAAACACAGAAGCACAGGAGTAATCCTGATTCTCTCCCTTTTCCTCATATTTTATATTGAGAGTTCAATTTGAATGAACTATCTTTTCTTCCTTCTGCATATAGTCCCCACCTCCACCCTTTCCAACAAATTCAATATTTCCCATATGAACTGAGATCAGTGTTTCCACAGAGTTTTCTAAACCCTCTCCTCTTGTAGCTTTTCTGCATACTAATGCCAGATTAATTTTCCTAAGGTATTTATCATGGGATCATTTTTCTGTGCAAGAATCTCTAGTGTAAATAATATAAAAGCTAAATATTTCTAATTTATGCCCTCTAATAACCTGACTTTATCAATTTAGTCCTCTGAATTCCCCACATGAATTCTTCAGTGGACTGTGGTACACTCGTCACCATGCCTCACAAAAGTTGCATTTAACTCCACCTTTCTCCTTAACTTGAGCTATTTCCTCCCCCCATTCATCATCAGAAACTTCTCCACAGTTCCAGATCCAGATTTAGTCTTATACTCTCCAGAATATCTTCTCTGATTACTCCAGGCAATATGATTCCATCCTTCTTTTATGCCAGCACATTTTCAATGTATACTATTCCTACTCACATTAACCTCTTTTATTTCATTTTGTGTTTCTATAACAGAACAACACAAACTACATAATTTGTAATGAACAGAAATTTCTTTGGATCATAATTCTGGAGGCTTGAAAGTCCAAGACTGAGGAACCATATCTGGTGAGGGCCCTCTTGCTGCACCATAACATGGCAGAAGGCATCACATGGGCAAGAGAAACCAAGAGAGGGCAAGAGAAGGCCAGACTAGCTTTTAAAACAAACTCGCTCCCATGGTAATAAACTCAAACTCATGGTAACAATATTAATTCATTCATGAGGGCAGAGCTCTCAAGACCTAAACACCTCCCATTAGGCCCTGGCTCTTAACGCTATTGCAGTGGGGATTACATTTCAAACACATGAACTTAGGAGGACACATATAAACTGCAGCATTTCACCCCTGGCCTCCAAAATTCATGTTCTTCTCACAGTCAAAATGCATTCACTACATTCGGGTAGCCCCCAAACTCTTAACTGATTCCAGGATCAACTGAAAAGTTCAAAGTTCAGATTCTTATCTTAATCAGACATAAGACTCAAGGCATAATTCCTCCTAAGGCAAATTCACCTGCAGCTATGAGTCCGTGAAATTAAACAGGTTGTATACTTCCAACAGACTATGGTAAGACATGCATAAAATAGACATTTCTGTTCCAAAAGGGAGAAAAGGGCAAGATGGGCTAACTGCTCCCCAGTAAGTCCAAAACCCAACAGGGAAAGCAATTAATCTTCAAAGTTGGAGAATAATCTCCTTTGACTCATGTCCCACATCCTGAGCACACTGGGGTGAGGGTCAGGCCCCAAAACTTCAGACAGCCCTGCCTCTGTGGCCGTGCTGGTCTCAATCCACCCAGCAGCTCTCATGACTTGGAGACTCATGCCTGCAGCTTTCCCAGACTGAAGTTGCATGCTAGTGGCCCTACAGTTTTGGGGTGTGGGGGTGCTGCTTCACTTCTATGGCTCACTAGGTGTTTCTCTAGTGGGGACTCTCCATGGTACTCCTGCTTCTATGGGTCTGCTAGGCATTCCTCTAGTGGGGACTCTTTGCGGTGGTTCCACAGTTGTGACAAGCCTCTGCCTGGACCCCCAGGCTATTCACAACATCTTTTGAAATCTAGGTTGAAACCACCATGCCATCATAGCTCTTGCACTCTGCATCCCTGCAGGATTAGCACTACATGGACATTGCCAAGGTTTATGGCATGTATCTTCCATATCTGCAAGTTGAGTGATAGCTAGGCCTGCATGAGCCACAGTTGAGGTGGCCAAAGGGCACTGCCCCAGAATCAGAGAACAGAGTTACAAGGCATAGGACAGTGAATACTGAGGTCCTAAGAGCATCTCTCTTGAAAACTTGCCCTTAAGACCCAGTTTGCCTTAAAGATCTCTAAAATGCCTTTGGAGACATTCTCCCATTGTCTTCATAAATAGAGCCTGGTTTTCTTCTATCCATATGAATCTCTTTAGCAAATGATCTCTTGGCCACACACCCTTTGTATTATCTCCCAGACATGCTTTTTCATTCTTTACATGGCCAGGCTGAGAATTTTCCACATATTTCCATTCTGGTTCCCTTTTAATTATAAAATTTACCTTTAAATCATTTCTTTCCTGTAAGTATCCAAAGGAAGCCATGCAGCACCATGAGTGCTTTGCTACTTAGCTGACCTTGTTTCTCAGTTTCATCTGATCTCGTCAGATGAAAGGTGATCTCATCAGAATCACCTTTACTGTCCATTTTTCTATCAACATTCTAATTGCAACCACTTAAATAAAGCCCAAGAAAATTTAAACTCTCCCTAAATTGTCTTGTCTTCCGGGTCCTCACCAGAATTGCCCTTAATACTCCACAGATATCTACACTTTTTCTAGCCTTGTCCTCCAAACTCTTCCAACCTCTACTTATCGCCCTGTTCCAAAGCCACTTCCACATTTTCAAATATTTGTTATAGCAACAGCCCTGCTTCTTGATACTAATTTTCTGTCTTAGTTCATTTTGTATTGCTAAAACCATAGATTAGGTAGTTTATAACGAACATAAGTGTATTTGGCTCACAATTTTGGAGACTGGATGTCAAACATCAAGGGGCCACATGTGGCGAGGGCTTTTTTGGTACGTCATAATATGATGAAAGACCTCACATTGGTGAGACAGAGTGAGAGAGGGCAAAGAGGGGGCAAATATGCTTTCATAAAAACCCACTCCTGAGATAATAAACGTAATCCCACAAGAATGACAATAATACATTCATGAGGGCAGAACCATTATGACCTAAACACCTCCCAGTAGGTCCCACCTCCCAACACTGTTGCACTGAGGATCAAGTTTCTAACAAATTTCTAACACATCAGCTTTGGGATGCATACTCAAATCATAGTAATCTCATTTATTTTTTAAGTCTGCTCATTTCCCAAGTGTTACATTCATCTTCTTTGTTTTCTATTATATTTTTGTTACTACCTAGAATAGTACTAGAATACTATTTTTTGTTACTGCCTAGAATAGTACTAGTTATAGTGACATAAAATTAAGATGTATTCATGTATTAATTGATAAAACATTGTAAATTTAATTTTAAAAATAATTACTCTGGAATTTTTGTAGCCTATTAAGTTTTTTACTTTACTGAGGTATAACTGACAAATATATGTTCTCTATGTTTAAGGTATTCAACTTCATGTTTTAATATACATACACGTTGTGAGCTAATCACCACAATCATGATAATAAACACATCCATCACCTGCCTCAAGTCATTTCCTCCTCCTTCTTCTGCTTTCTTCTCCTTCCTTCTCCTCCTTCCTCCTTCTGCCTCCTCCTCTTCCTCCTCCTTCTTCTTCCTCTTCCTCTTCTTCTTCTTCTTATTCCTCTTCCTGTTCCTCTTCTTTTACTATTTATTTCATGTGTAATGAGAACACCAGATCTACCCTGTTGGCATATTTCAAGTATGTAATACAGAATTGTTAACTGTTGTCAGCATGCTGTACATTAGCTCTCCAGAACTTATTTGTTTGCAATATTGAAACTTTGTACCCTTTAACCAGCATCTCCCAATTTTCCCCTTTTGCCAGCCTCTGGCAACCACCATTCTACTCCCTACTTCTATGAGAGTGACCATTTTAGATTTCATGTATAAGTGAAACAATGCAGTATTTGTCTTTCTGTATCTGGCTTATTTCACTGAGCATAATATCCTCTAGGTTCATCCATTTTCATACAAATGACAGGATTTTCTTTTGTTTTAAGGCTAAAAAATATCCTATCTCTGCCTACATATATACACACCCACCCACCCACCCCCACACACACACACCATGTTTTCTTTATCCATTCATTTGTCAACATTTACATTATGTCCATATATTGGCTATTGTGTATAATGCTGCAATGAACATAGAAGTGTAGGTATCTTTTTGACAGTCTGATTTCATTTCCTTTGGAGATATATATGTATAGCTCTCTCTATATGTGTGTGTGTATATAAATCTATTCAGAGTTGAGATTCCTGAATCATCCTGGATCATAAGGTAGTTCCACCTTCAATTTTTTGAAGAACTTCCATGCTCTTTTCTACAATCACTGTACCAGCTATCATTCCCACAGTGAGTTTACAGGGGTTCCCTTTTCTCCACATTCTTGCACAACATTTGTTATCTTTTATCTTTTTGATAATAGCCATCTCAACAGGTGAGAGGTAATATTTCATTGTGGTTTTGATTTGCATTTCCCTGATGATTAGTGATATTAGGCACTTTGCATAAACGTGTTTTTTCCCATTTGTATCTCTTTTTGGAAATATGTCTATTCAGATCCTTTGTCCATTAAAAAATCAGATTATTTGTTCTTTTCCTCTTGAGTTGTATGTCATCCTTATGCATTTTTGGATATTAATTCTTATCAGATATATGATTTGCAGATACTTTATCTCAATTCATAGGTTGCCTTTCACTCTGATGATTGTTTCTTTTGCTGGCACAGAAGCTTTTTAGTTTGATGTAATTCTACTTTATTTTTGCTTTTTTTTGCTTGTGCTTTTGATGTCATATTTCAAAAATTATCGCCCAGACCAATGTCGAGAAGCTTATATGCATGTTTTCTTTTAGTAGCTTTATATTTGCAGGTTTTAAATACAAGTCTGTATTCCATTTTGAATTGATTTTTGCATATAGTGTGAGACGAAGGTCTCATTTTATTTTTTCATTTTTCTGCATTTGCATATTCAATTTTTCCCAACACTGTTTATTGAAGAGACTATCCTTTTCCTATTATGTGCTTTTGGCACCTTCCTGATTGGTTGACCATAGATACATGGATTTATTTCTGAGCTCTCTAATCTATCTCATTGGTCTATATATCTGTTTTTATGCTAGTAGCATACTGCTTTGATTACTGTAGCTTTATAATATATTTATAAAATTAGAAAGTGTGATGCCTCTAGCTTTTGTCTTCTTGTTCAAGATTGCTTTGGCTACTTGAGGCCTTTTGCAAGTCCATATGAATTTTAGGATTGTCTTTTCTATTTCTGTAAAGAATGTAATTAGAATTTTAATAGGGATTGCATTGAATCTATAAATTACTTTGAGCACTATGGCCATTTTAACAATATTAATTTTGCAACCCACGAATATGGGATGTCTTTTCATTTATTTGAGTCTTCTTTAATTTACTACATCAATAATTTATACTTTTCAGTGTAGAAATTTTTCACCTCTTTAGTTAAGCTTATTTCTAAATACTGTATTCATTTTTATGCTAATATAAATTATATTGTTTTCTTAATTTTCTTTTTGGATAGTTTGTTACTTGTGTATAGAAATGCCACTAATTTTTGTATGTTAATTTTGTATTCTGAAAATGTACTCAATCTGTTTATTGGTTCCAACAGTTTTTTGTTTTTGGTTGTTGAGTCTTTAAGCATTTCTGAATATTTGGTCATGACATCTACTGACAGAAAATTTTACTTGTTTCTAATTCTGATGCCTTTTATTTCTTCTTCTTTTCCAATTGCTTTAGCTAAGACTTCCAGTACTATATTGAATAGAAGTGGCAATAGTGGGCATTCTTGGTTTACACTAGATCCTAGAGAAAAAGCTTTTCATTATTTCCCATTTATTATAATATTAGTGTAATCTTCACATGTGGCCTTTAGTGTAATATATGTTCATTTCATACCTATTTTGTTGAGAGTTTTTATGCGATGGATCGATGATCAATTTTGTCAAATACCTTTTTTGTATTTATTGAAATAAGCACGTATTTTTAATCTTTTATTCCATTAATGTATATCACAATTATTTATTTTCATATATTGCATCTCAGGGATAAATTCCACTAAGACTTGTTGTATAATCCTTTTAATGTGCTGTTGAATTCAACTTGCTAGTATTTTACTGAAGATGTTTGCATCTATGTTCATTAAGAATACTGGCTTGTAATTTTGTGTGGATGTGATGTCTTTCTCTGGTTTTGGTATAAGTATAATGGTGGTCTCATAAAATGCATTTGGAAGTGTTACTTCTTTTTCTATTTTTTTGCAAGAGTTTGAGAAAGATTGGTATCAACTCTTCTTTAAATATTTGGTAGAGTTCACCTGTGAAGCCATCTAGCCCTAAGCTTCTCTTTGTTGAGAAGTTTTTAATAACTGATTCAATATCCTTATTTCTTGTTTGTCTGTTCAGGCTTTTTATTTCTTCTTTGATTTTGTTTTGGTAGGTTATATGCTTCTAAGAATTTATCCATTTCTTCTTGATTATCTAGTTAGTCCAGTAGCCTATGAAATTACCACGTAAAATGCAAACAATTCTGTGAGGATTTGTTGGTTTTCTTCATCCAGATTTTATAAACATCTTTTAAAAATCATCTGAATAGACTGTTTGATAGTATCATATAACAAGGAACAAGGAATATTCAGTCATGTGTGAAAGAAACTCAAATCAAACTATTTTTTAAGTCTGTTGCCTTACATTTAATCTTTCCACAAATATTTACTGAGCAGCTCTTATATGCCAGCCTGTTGCTTATTATGCTAGGTACGTAAAGATGCACAAGAAATCCTTTTCTATTACACTCACAGAGTATATACTCTAGTGGACTGTGCCACTCAATGCCAGATAGTACAAAGTTCTGTGAAGAAAATATAATAGAGTGAACTCATAAACAGTGAATAGGAAATACGGTAACTCATTTAGATTTAATGACCCGGTAAGTAACCTCTGTGTAGATGAAAACTCATATGAGATCTAAGTGACAAAAAGGATGTTGGGAGTGAAGCCATGTGAATATCTGGGGAAAAGAAAGCATAGGTGAAGGCAACCAGTAAGGCAAAGTCCCTGAGACAGAAATAAGCTTGATAGAATATGGAATTAGACAGAAAGCCAGTATAACTGAACAATGGTGAACAAGAAGGTTGGCCAGAGGTTCTAATGTGTCACCAAGGTTCATCTCTTCCTTTCCATTTATAGCCAGTGCCTGACTTCATGGGGCTTTTTCCTCAGTTAGGCTTTCTCTTTGTTGCTACCAGATGGTCTCCAGCTGCTCCAGGATTATGTGGTTCCCACAGTTAAATCCCAGGGAGAGAAAAGCTATGTCTGTCCCAGCTTCTATGTCAATTCCCCTTAAAGACCTCTGTCAGATTGTGCTTGGATTGTCTATCCCTGGACCAATCACCTTGCTCCTTGAGTTAAGATATTCTACCTGAGATATTCTAATTGACCACTAAGCACTATGTGCCTACTGCTGTGGCAGGGAATGCAAATTCTTGATTGACAGCTCTACCAGAAACACATGCGGTGGGGAGAAATTGTTCCCAAAGGGAAAGAATGCAAGAGAAGCAAGAGAACCAACACCACTGCACGTTTCTTAAAAACAATTTAAGAACAGCCAGTGAACTCTGGATTCAAGATTACAGTTGGAAAAGAGACATTCAATCTTCATAAATTTTCCATTCATATACCTTATGTTTCATTCAAGCTTTGGTAAATACTTGTCCCTCATGAAAATTTGAAAGTTGGCTATTATATTAATAATCCTGTTGTCTTTTCAGAACAATAATATGTTAAAAGTTTTATGATTTATCTTCAGATTCCAATTCTGTTAGTAGATCATGCTGAAAGAGCTACTTATATTCCCATCTTCAAGTTTTCCATTGCATAGAAAAATGACATACCAACTATTTGTTGCATGAATGGTGGGTAAGAGCTCAGGTTCTGGAGGTAGATAGCATTGACTCATGCTTTGGTTCTGCCTCTTAGTATCTTTGTGACCATAGGCTCATCATTAAAATAGGAGTAATAATAATGCCTATCTCATAAAGTTTGTTGTAAAGATTAAATGAGCTAATATACATACAGAACTTGAAGAATTCCTACCACATAAGAACCCAATAAATATTAATTACCATTATAATTATTGCAGTAATTTGATTTGAAAAGCCACTGGAAAATGCACAGTTTCATATAAAATTTAAGTCCCTATTTTGCAGTTATTAACATTACAGACTTCTAATGTTTTTCCACTTTTTATAATCTGCAGAAAGTGAATTTTGTTTCATATACAATATCTCAAATCATTCTTGTGGTGAAAATAAAATATAGAATATTTACCTGGTTTGAAGCACATAAAGACAATTACAACTGAGGGTCAAAACTAAAGTATGAATGGGAAGTTGAATATTGCATTTATTATTACAAACAATAATTTTTAGAAAATAGTTCCAAAGCTTCTAAATAAAATAAAAGCAAAAAAAAAAAAAAAAAAAAGCACAAGGAAAAAACATGAATGGTACTCTCTGTGAATGGTATAAATGGAAAGAAGTTAAAAATGTGTCATGATGAAATAAAATGTATTTTATTCAAAGACTTTAAGTTGTCAATCCCACAATTGCACCACGTGTTTTGGTCTCTTTTATGAGTTTATTGGAATTTCTTTTTATCTCAAAAGCAGATAACATTTTACATCTGTATGTGACATAGCAATAATGCCTTGATCATATCCTTTCAGCACACTATGTTAAAATATGAAACCGGTATTAGCCCAGTGAAAGATAATCTTCTAATAACTAACCATATTTCTTTTCTTAAAAAGGTATTACTATGAATATTTGCATCATTTGACTTAGTCTTGTAATAATATTAGTTCTTATTGATCTTTAATTGACTCATTCATTTCTTCCTATATAGCCTTAAAACATCAATTCATTTGATACAAAATAGATCTTGTATGGGTGCTGTGGCTCACGCCTGTAATTCCAACACTTTATGAGGCCAAAGCGGGCAGATCACATGAGGTCAGCAGCTGGAGACCAGCCTGCTCAACATGGTGAAAACCCATCTTTACTAAAAATACACATATTACCCAGGCATGGTGGTGCATGCATTTAATCCCAGCTACTTGGAAGGCTGAGGCAGAAGAATCGCTTGAACCCAGGAGATAGAGGTTGCAGTGAGCCAAGATCGCCCCACTGCACTCCAACCTGGGCTACAAAGCAATACTCTGTCTCAGAAAAAAAGAAAAGAAAAGAAAAAGAGAGAGAGAAGAAAGAAAGAAAAGAAAGAAAGAAAGAAAGAAAGAAAGAAAGAAAGAAAGAAAGAAAGAAAGAAAGAAAGAAAGAAAGAAAGAAAGAAAGAAAGTAAGTTGAATAAACAAATCTATAATTGGGGAACAGAATGTATCAAGTAGAATAAAATCTTTTCAAAGTAATAAGATACTCCAATAATTTTTATTCAGAATATTGTGAAAACAAGGAAGGGAGAGGAAATGAAGATAAAGGACTTATCATATGACCTGCTTTAGATATATGCTACTATATATTTCATCTCTTGTCCAGCTCAAGT
The DNA here is from genome assembly GCF_003255815.1 of Theropithecus gelada. Lineage (NCBI taxonomy): Eukaryota > Metazoa > Chordata > Mammalia > Primates > Cercopithecidae > Theropithecus > Theropithecus gelada. The sequence goes on along the minus strand of NC_037679.1, from coordinate 110,742,810 downwards.
TTGGTGTCACTAACCACATTTTGAGATGAGAAAATTGAGGCTTAGACAAAAGTTATGTCAAAGTCAACAGCTAATATGTGGTTGGGCTACTATCAATGTTTGGAGAAAACCAAATCCATTTCCTTCCACCACCTCGTGCTCCCTCCTTGTAATTAACGATATTTTATGTATTGAGAATACTATTTTCCCACTAAGCTTCACTTTCACATCCTTTATAATATACAAATACTGAATGCACATGTAAAAATATTTTCTGGGTACTTTTGCATTTCTGCATTTATCATAACCTAGAATATTGAAGAAATATATCTTCCATATGAGTAAAATTTGCTTTCAATCATTTTTTATTTTAAATTTTAATTTTAGTAACTGTTTTTATGCTCTACTGTCCCTCTTTCAACTCTTTTTTATAAATAAATAAAAAAGAAAAAACAGGTTTAGAGTAACATCTAGGATCCTTGACTTTTTACTAATATTGACAGGGCACAGAATTGAACTTTAAATTTGTGTTTCCAAATAAACATCTAGTTATAAGGACTACATTGAAAGAAAACTAATGAAATTCCAAGGTGCTCTGGGGTGGCTGTTTTATTCTGATCGGTGGTAGATTGCACTATTGACCAAATGTCAGACATGGAGCGATACAATGATTGAATAAAAGTGTATACATAATCGGAGCAGAGAACTTTGCCAGGACCAGCTTTGTTGCCTTTCTCATAATACTAGAGGAAATTCTTTTTTTCTCTCCTCTCTGAGTGCAAATAAATTTTTTCTTTCTAGGCCCCCTCCTCCTTTTATTGGTGCCCCCAGATAAAATAATGCAAGGTGCCTTAGCCAGAGACGCTGATGAAATATTTTCAGCCTAGATATTAATCTGTTATCAGTTCTGTAGGTGTAAAATGTGATGAAGATGACAGAGAATCATGCTCTGCAGGCCTCAAGTAATTTGCACCAAAGATATTTAGATCTATCTTTGGACACTGCAGATCAGTTATTATGGGAAGGGAAAAGCCCTTGGGGAGTCTACCTTGAAACATATTTCAAATGCCAGGGGAGTTGCATGAAAATTGGGTAATGAATGAAACTCTGATTGCAGAAAAATCACTTTGGAATGTGACTGCTGCAGCACACTGCTGCTCTGTGTAAACCTTAAATGCTTAACAACATGGACTGAGTGGTGTGGATTCTATGATGCATTCTGATACTACTTTCTATCTTTACTCCTCTTGCAGCATTCAGTTGGGGATGAATAAATATTTGTCATACAACCTAATGGATCTCTTTTCCATTTAATTGAAAAGATGACCATGTTGTGTGCATAATATATGAGAGCCTATAGATGGCTTATGCTAAGTTCACCAAAGAAATGTTATCTTCTCTATCCCTATAACTCTGCATTAGTCAACAATATTTCTTAAACTTCAATAGATATTCCTGAAAGCCTTTAATTAAATCAAGTTTTAGACAAGATTCGGCTTCTCATTCTTAATCATCAGGCTAGGATCAAGAGACATTACAAGTGCGTTTGGAAAACTTATCTTAAATAGCCAGAAATGGTTTACCAATGATAATCAGGTAAAGATGGCTGTGCATTCATTCCTGGTTCTAATTCAGGGATTTAACTGGAACAAAGGACCCGTAGTTGCTTATACGACCTAGGTACCTACTGTGAATACAACTATGAGATCAAAACTTTTCAAGTAACTCTTCTGAAACATTACATTAATTTAATTATGGACAGAAGCCTGTCTATAGGAGTCCTTCAAATTATAATAAATTCAGAGTACAATTAAAAATTTGCTGAATAATAGAAATGTACTCACAGAAATGCTTATGTTTACAAGGTCTAAGAATGATCTCTTCTTGAAAGCCTACCCCTGAGTAAAACTGATGGTTTTATTCCATTTAATTATGAACATGTTTCTCTCACGGCCCTACTATGGTCTGAATGTTCATATCCTCCTAATATTCACATGTTGAAATCCCAGATACTAAAGTAGGTAATGATGACACCAAAGCAAGGTGCACATTCTGTGCATTGAACCCAATACGATGTAAGCTAACGCTCCTCAAAACACTTAGACATAACCGTGAGGAAAAAGGAAGAGGCAAGGATTAGGGAGCCATGTGGAGGAACTCCAAAATTTAAATGTATCTTTCTACCACTGAAGAGAATGGTCTGTGAAAATACCCTGAGGCAGAGCATGCCTGTTGTGTTCAAGAAACAAGCTGGAGGACAGGATGGCTGGCACAAAGTGAATAAGCGGGAGAGTAGCAACACCTGAGAGTAAAAAGACAATGAAGTGACGCTGTGTAGGCCAAGGGCTATGAGAAGGATTTGGCTTTTATTCCAAGTGATACAGGAAGCTATTGAAGGGCTTTAAGGAGACTTGTTACACGAACTTCCCTTTCTTTTCATTCAATTACTCTGTGTAATTTCTTAAAAATAGACTTAAGAAGAGTAAGACAGAAGTGGAGAGAAAAGGTTGAAGAGGAAGCTATTGCAATATTCCAAGTGAGAAATAATATCAGCTTTGATTAAAGTGGTAGTGATGAAAGTATTGTGATTGTCATCAGATTCTGAATATCTTTTAAAAGTCGAGTGTTGGTATTTGCTAATCAGTTCGTTGGTGGATGTGCACAAATGAGTAGAAGGCTTTAGGGTTAAACAACCAGAAGAATGGTGTTGCCATTCTCTGAGATGGTAAAGACTAGAGGGAACTGGCTTCAGTGGTTTTGCACATGCTAAGTTTCAGTGATAACTATTACCCATCTAAATGTAGATTTCAAATAAGTACTTGTATATTCAGCGTTGGAATATAGGGTCAAAGTTGAGGCTGGAAGGTTCTAGGTTATAAATGTCACTTGAAACCATGATACTAGTGATGGTGCGTGCCTGCAATTCCAACTACTCCAGCAGCTGAGGCAGGAGAATCACTTTAGCTCAAGAGTTCAAGACCAACCTGGGCAACATAGTGAGACCCCATCTGAGAATAAAACTGTAAAACCACAATACTGGATAAAACCAAAAGAATGATTGTAGATAGAAAGAAGAAAAGGTATAAGGGCTGAAATATAAAGGAGAAAAGGTATAAGCTCTGAGACACACCAATGTTATGAAGTGATGAAGAATCAGAAAAGGAAACTGAAAAGGACAATCCTTAGGCAAGGGCAAAAAAAAAAAAAAAAAAAAAACAAAACGAAAAAGTAGAAATTTTTAAGGTTCAACTGTGTCAAATGTTGCTGACTAATCAAATAAGAGGAGGACTGAAAATTTAGCATTGAATTTAGAAACATGGCACTCATTATTGACAAAGAAAAGGACACTTCTGGTGGAGTAATGAGTATCCAAAAAAATGGAATGGATTCAAGAGAAACTTGTGCTAGAAGAACTGGAGACTGGTTATTTATAGACAACGCTTCTGATTAATTTTAATATAAATCGAAGAAAAGAGAAGGGTGATAACTAAAGGGCAAAGGAGATCAAGAAAGAGTTTTTGTTTTTTTAATGGGAGGAATAACAGCAAGTAGAAAGAAAAATGGTAATTGATACCAGCAATAGAAGGGATAATTACTAAAGTGATAGTGTTGTGTAGGCAAGAATGCATAAGATTTATTGTACAAGAAGATTGTCCTTAGTTAGGAGCACTAAATAGTTCATTTATGGCAGAGGTGAGAAAACAGAGTAGATAAACACAGATGCAGGTAAGTAAAGGTCTTAGTCTGCTAAGACTGTCAAAACGAAGTATTTTAGATTGCATAATTTATGAACACAAATTTATTGCTCACAGTTCTGGAGACTGGGAAGTCTAAGATCAAGTTACAGGAAAATTTGGTGTCTGATGAGGGCCTGTTCCTCATATATAGCACCTTTTATGTGTCCTCAAAGGGCAGAAGGGGCAAATAAACTTTCCCAGGCCTCTTTTATAAGGACACTAATCCCATTCATAAGGGCTCCTAATCACCTCCTAAAGCCTCCATCTGTTAATACTATCATAATGGGGATTAAGTTCCAACATATGAATTTTGGGAAGACACAAACATTCAGACAACAACAGTGGGTAAACATGGTAGAGGGAACAGGGTAAAATTATCTTCTTCACTCCCATTTTCTTAGTACAATAAGAAACAAGATCATTGGCCAAGAAGGAAGATATGGCATATCTCTATTTTTAAGCCTTTCTTTTTTTTTTTTTTCATTTTAAAATTTCTTTATTTTTATCACAGAAATGTTAGTATAATTATGCTTTCAAAGAAAATATTTTTGTAAGCGTGATTATAATCACATTTCATAGTCTTCTTTTCTTTTTTTTATGTCCACTTTAAAATTTTATTTTATTTTATTTTATTTATTATTATTATTATACTTTAAGTTCTAGGTACATGTGCATAACGTGCAGGTTTGTTACATATGTATACTTGTGCCATGTTGGTGTGCTGCACCCATCAACTCGTCAGCACCCATCAACTCGTCATTTACATCAGGTATAACTCCCAATGCAATCCCTCCCCCCTCCCCCCTCCCCATGATAGGCCCCGGTGTGTGATGTTCCCCTTCCCAAGTCCAAGTGATCTCATTGTTCACTTCCCACCTGTGAGTGAGAACATGCGGTGTTTGGTTTTCTGTTCTTCTGATAGTTTGCTAAGAATGATAGTTTCCAGCTGCATCCATGTCCCTACAAAGGACATAAACTCATCCTTTTTTATGGCTGCATAGTATTCCATGGTGCCTATGTGCCACATTTTCTTAATCCAGTCTGTCACTGATGGACATTTGGGTTGATTCCAAGTCTTTACTATTGTGAATAGTGCCGCAATAAACATTTTAAGCCTTTCTTTAGAGCAGTTTTAGCTTCACAGAAAAATTGAGAAGTTACAGATTTCCCATTTATTCCCTGCTCCCGTACATGCTCTTTGATTACATCGCATGAACCTCCATTGACAGATCATTGTCACCCAAAGTTGATAGTTTACATTAGGGTTCACTCTTGGTGTTATATAGTCTATGGGTTTAGCCAAATGCATAATGACACTTGTTCACCATTGTAGTATCATATAGAGTAGTTTCAATGCCCTAAAAATACTCTGCCTATTCATCCCTCTCTATAGCTCCTGGCAACCACTGATCTTTGACTACCTCTATAATTTTGCCTACTTTGTTAATACAGAGTGAGCATCCCTTATCCCAAAACACAAACTGAAATGCTCCAAAATCTGAAATTTTTGAGTGCCAACATGATACCAGAAGTAGAAATTCTACTCATAAGTACCTAAGATTTGTTTAATGCACACAATTATTTTAAATGCTGAATATAATTTTCTTTAGGCTATAAAGTGTATATGAAATATATTCCTGTTTAGACTTGAGCTTCATCCCCAAGATAATCTCATTATATATATATGCAAATATTCCACAATCCAAAAAAAAAAATCAAAATTTGAAACATTTTTGGTCTCGAGCATTTCGGACAAGGGCTACTCAACCTGTACTAATTTTGCACTTTATATGAAGTTCAAATTAGATATTGGATACTTGAATAAAATTACCAAGAAGTTATTATATCATGTTATTATTTTAAATCTGCTTTTTCATTAAAATTTGGTTTCTTTTTTTTCCCCCTATAAGTGGATTATTTTCTACTTACTTTCCTTTAGTATAATCATGTTTCTGCAGACTGAAACTCCTATATAAAAAGTACAGAATGAAGTACTTAGACAAAATAGATTTTGTATTTTAAAAGTATATTTTATTGTTTTGTACATTTGTTCCTGATAAATTACTTTATGATAAAATTACTGACTTTTTTCTCTTTATTTAAAACAGGCAAACAGGAAGTCTTAATGACTAGCTAAGACCTTGGAAATTATACCTCCAACTAAGTGCAAGTTCTCGTGTGGCAAGTGTTGATTTAGCTCATCTACCAGTATGAACAATAGATCCAGTCATTAGGGCCTACCTATTTTAAAAGCAGTTTTAAAATTTTTAAATCCCCACTTAGATGATCTCTAAAAAATGCCTTCTACACTCTGAGGAAATAAAATGCAGAAATGTTCACATTCATGAGACAATAGCTTTTGACTGAATGCTATAAAATGAAATCTGCTCTTTCAGTTTTTCTTTCAAAAGAAAAATTACATAAATAATACATTTGGGCCTTGCAATACCAAACAAGCACAATAGCTACTTTACAGCTTTCATCAAAATGAAGGCCATCTTTTTCATTTTATTATGGAACCATTAATACAATATCATCAACTCTGATTGGCTATAAGGCTCCTGACAGAAGGCATCCTGCCAGATGTCAATGGAGGTGCTAATATCACTGGAATATGGGATGGCATCAGCCCAGTGACTGGTGAGCTGATCAGATCCGATAAAAGAAATAAATAAATCTAAAACTTATCAAATTTGAGGGTATGGCTTCTTTCTCGGAAAATTCATATACCCCTAAATTCACCTGAGAATCTCTTACGTAATGAATGAATAATGGGGGTTTTTACATACCGATTACTTTCTTCACTCAGTTTTTGGATGCTTCTGGATAGATTTCTCTCCCCATTAACCTTTTCACTAGTCTATATCAGAGACTTTAAAAAAAACCCATAATATTTGATTGACTTTTTTTTTTCTACCTATTTTCAGTTCAAACAAGAAAGATTTGTTACAGGAAAGAATAAAAATAATGGCAAAATTAGACTTTCTAATTATTCATGGATTTAAATTATCCTTGCTATTGTGGTCTTTGTCCCGTGACAACAGATAATTGAGAGCTGGCTGTAATTGACGTATTAGGGTTTTCTTTTCTTTAAGGCAAATAGAAGGACATAGTTAAACATTAGGTTTACCCTTTGGTAATAAGAGCACATGGCAGATAGCCACAAAATAGGGGTTTAAAAGGATTTACTTACTTGTGATAAATACAGTGCTGTGGAAGGAATTTAAAGAAAATTCAAAGCAACCCACGGATAACAGCTTTATGTTATATGGACTTAGCACAACTTGATTTAATTTCCCATAAAGGGGAATTAAACAAAGTAGTATAACCTATTATTTTTTAGCATTCTCGCTGATGTTTTAAAAGAAAAATTAGTTTTTCTCTTTGGTGGAAGTAATGTTTAGAGGGCCGCTATATAATTTAATCTTCATTTTATCTTTGGGATATAAAAATATTGCTGGGTGTGTGATGACATATTCCAAGCCAATCGGAAATGAGTCAAAAATTGTCAACCTACTTGACATGACAAGATATAATATGCTTTAAGGCTTTACTGCATTACAGCATTGTGTCAATATTATAAGGAAGGGTTTCATCTTCCTTATATAATAATAAGTAATAAGACTGTTACTTATTATTAGCTGTGTGATCCTGCACAAATCACTTAATCTGTTGGTGCCTCAGGTTTTTGTCCTATAAAATGGGAATGATTATAGTACCTACTAATGCATAGGAAGTACTCAAAAGAATGCAAGACACATAATAAATATTCAAAAAGTGTTAGTTATTCTTGCTCCCCAACAGTATTCCCAATGACAGAAAAGTGAGAGTAAAATAATAAGTAGAAAACAGTTGCCGTTGTGTTGTTGTTGGCATCAACATTCTTTCCCTGTAAGATTCAAGAAAATCCTATTTAGTTACAAATTACTGCTACTGTGATTGACTGAGTTAGATTTGAAGAATTTAAATATAGTCAGCATCAAATATTTGTGTTTGCTTTTTTAACAGGCAAATTAAAACATTGGCAAGTGCCTTTAATTTAATTTTTAATTCTTATCCCTTTGGAGACTGCACATAAAATATTCATTTGTCTTCAATTTCAGTTTGGTAATATATGCTTGGCAATTAAGAACTTGATGTACTAAAAGATAAATGTATTTAGGTTAAATGTTAGTGCTTTGTGTAAAGTCTACTTTGAAGGAATTTCGTATACTTCTCACTCTTTGGAAAGGGATGAAGCCAACCCCTAATTTTTGGATCTTTGGGAATGCCAATGTGTCCCTTCCCTACCCTCTTCAATAAAACTACTGACCTTAAGAACTCTACCTTAATTTTACTGTTTAAACACCAAATGCTAAGCACTTAAAAGGCTCACAGCTCACTCTTGATTCATTGCACTGATATCACAGATTTGGTTGGGAAGATTCTATGGCTCTCTAAGACTGGTCTTTGTTGTTGTAGGATATTGGTAATTAGGAACCAATAATGGATTTAGCATTTTCCAAAATTGATGTCTATCATAAGGATCAGCCCAAGGTTTTTCACTTTCTATTCATATCATTTATGAATGGGTGATTCAAAAGAAAAGCACCCTCTTTATATAAAAATAAATGAATCTTAACAGATTCACACGTATATACAAATAAAAACATTTATATTTGCTAAAGCAGAATGGCATAAAACTAACACCTGTAACAGTGATGTGCACTAGATTTATAAAATCAATATTACCTGTAATTTACCTATTAACTTGTTTTTCTTCTTTTCCTTTCATTATAATTTATTTCATTACAATTTGTTAATTGTTATAAATAACTAAATTAAAGTTCATTTAAATTATCAAAAAAATCAACATGGGGAATCGATCATGTATCAAAGTAGAAGCCAAGAGATGTGGTTTTGTTCAAGGTATTTGTCCTTTCTGAGTACCAGATGGCCTATTTGTTGAATGAGTAGTTGGTACTTTGAAATAATTTTAGTTGTTCAGATATCCCAATGAAAGTTTACATTTCTAAACATAATTCTGCATAAGTTATAATGCATCAGTTTCTTTGTCTTTGGCTGGAATTTTATCACTCATTCGTATCATGTTGGTAATCTTATACTGCCCAAAAACAGTGATAAAACGCTTAATTTCTTTGATTAATTTTAAATGAGACCAATATTTACCCCATAGTATAACTTGGTGTGTGAGAAAACCCATACTACAGGAAATGAATTTGAGAAGTAGATAGGAGAAGTCAGAGACAACCTAAGGACGGTTTGGTAGTAAAAAGTATGAGAAGCCTGGAATGGGGTTCTAGGGTCTCTTCCAACTTATATCCAACATTACTTCAAGAATACCTGAAGTTAGACATAAAAACAGAGTATATTTTCCCCTAAATAGGTATTATTCTTTATGAGGCTATAACATACAGATGTTATAGGCAACCATTAATATGTTTATTGTTTCCAAAGTTTTGCCTTTTGTGGATTGTCATTACAGTTGGAATCACACAGTATGTACTCTTTTATGATATTAATGCTCATGTACAGTTCATGAAATTGAAGATGTGTGCATATTTGAATATAGGTTATTGAGTCTTTGGGAGGTTTGACTGTTAGAGGTTTAATAACTTCATATGTGCAAGTGTTCTGCACTGAGTGAAGGTAAAATTATTCATTTTATCTTTATATAAAGCCTCCCTACTTTCAGCTTACAGTGTACCTGCATACTCAGTTTTATTTGATTGATTTGATTAATATACATGTTTATGTAATATAAATTGTTTTTAATTTTTTCATTATCACATATCCTAAGGAAATAAGCTTTGTTTAAAGATATTTATGAATATTATTGAGAGTAACACAATTGTGACACAACCTAAATGGTCAATGATTGTTAGGAAAAAAAAAAAAAAACTATTGAGTGGAATGTTTCCCATCTACTTAAACAGTATTTCTTTTTAATGGACAAATTCTTGTCATTATGCTAAGTGAAAAACAAATGCCAGGGTGCCAGATTGTAAGTATAATAGGAACACAACTACGTAAAATAAAACCAAAGAAAAGACATTATTTTTAAAAAACCATAAATAAAGATAGTGAAATGTAAATAGTGGTTATCTCTATGTGTCAGGATCATCAGGACATTTATTTATGTTTCCTTATATTATTTTACAGTTTTTGTGGTGAACATATATTGCTTTCCTATCTGAAATTATATATATACTTTATTTTTATAAAAATAATCCATTTGTTTTAAGAAGTGACTAAAAGAGTATAATATTTAATAGTCATATGTTATAAACTGTATATAAGGCATTGTTTTATCCATTGAATTTTCAGCAACCAAATAAGCTAATGTATTATTATTATTATTTGATAGCTACAAAGTTTAGAGCCAAAAAGGTTAAGTAAAATGCCGCAGCTTAAATGATTAGTAGATTATAAAGCCTGGATTTAAAACTAAGATGTATGGCTTTGGTCTGTGCTATGCAATGACAGTCAAGTTGTGCAACTTAAAAATTATATACATATTTACATCTATTTATGTATTTAATATTTAAGCATGACAAAAATATGGATGTTATTACAAATACCCATGTACTTACCACTGAGTGCTGATTTTTTGAAACATGCTTATGTAAATCAGTATTGCCACCTTAAAATGGATCAATGGGAATATGTCATTTTCAGATGATGATATTATTTTTATTATTTTAATAAGAATAGCTATTGCTTACTAAAATCTTCAGGCAGATATAAGTCTAACAAAATATGTACAATATCTGTATGAGAAAATTAAGGACTTATGCAAGAAATCAAAGAAGACCTAAATAAATGGAGAAATATTCCACATTCATAGATAGGAACTCAATATTGTCAAGATCTAAATTCTTCTCAACTTAATTTATAAGTTTAACACAATTCCAAACAAAATTTCAGCAAGTTATTTTGTGTATATTGACAAACTGAACTCTACAATTCATATGTGGAAGCAGAAGACCTAGATTACCAACAATATTTAAGGAGAAGAAGAAAGTAGGAGGTCTGACACCATCTACTTCAAGACTTACTCTAAAGCTCCTGTGCACAAGACAGTGTGGTATTGGTGAAAGTATAGACAAATAGGTCAATGAGACAGAATAGAAAGCCTGGAAATAGACCCACACAAATATAATCAACTGAACTTCCACAAAGGATCAAAAGCAATACAATGAATAAAAAAGTAATCTTTTCAACAAATGATGTTAAAACAACTGGACACCTATATGCAAAACAAAAGAATTGAATCCACACACATGCACATCCCTCACAAAACTTAACCCAAAATAGATCTTGTACCTCAATGTAAAACACAAAACAGTAAAACTTCCAGAAGACAACATGGAAGAATATTTAGATGACTTTGGACGTAGTGATGACTTTTCAGAAAAATAAACAACAAAGGCACAATGCTTGGAAGAAAAATTGATTAACTGAACTTCATTAAAATTAAAACCGGATGAGTTGAAAACATGTCCACATAGAAAAACCTGCACATGGGAGTTTATAGTAGCTTTTTTCATAACTGCCCAAACGTGGAAGCAACCAAGATGTCCTTCGGGAAGTGAACAGAAAACTGTCGTACATCCAGACAATGAAACATTTTTCAGCACTAAAAAGAAATGAGCTAGAAAGCCATAAAAAGACATAGAGAAAACGTAAATGCTTATAACTATGTGAGAAAGTCGATCTGAAAAGGGTACATACCGTATGATTCCAACTATATGAGTATCTGGAAAAGGTAAAACTTTGGAAACATAAAAATGTTAATGGTTGCCAGCAGTTAGAGAGGAGTGAGGGATGGAACGCAGAGGATGCTTAGGGAAGTGAAACTATTTTGTGTGATACTATAATGGTACATACACGTTATTATACATTTGTTCAAATCCATAAAATGCACAACAGCAACAGGGAACCCTAATGTAAACCATGGACGTTGGGTGATAATGATCTGTCAATGTAGATTTATTCATTGTAACCAATGTACCATTCTGCTTTGGGATATTCATCGTGGGGGAGTCTGTGCATGTGTCAAGTAAGAGAATATTTGTAACTCTCCGTACTTGCTGCTCGATTTTGCTGTGAAGCTAAAACTACTTTTAAAAATAAAGTCTAGTCTTTTAGTGGGAGGGAGGTATACTAGAATTGTCACATGTTTATTCATTTAATTCTACAATAGTCACATTAGTAGGAACCATTGTTTCCCCATATTACAGGTGAGATTATAGACACAAAAGGTTTATATACCCAAGGTCATTAGACTCCAGAGTGCATACTTGCTATCCTCACAAATTCAAAACATTTTCAAAACTTTCTTGAAAGTATACAGAAGATTCTTTTTGTGTATCATCAACAAAAGCAAAATATTCACTCTCTAAAGACTGTATCCTTTTCTTTTTAATTATGAGTTGCTTTTTGGAGAAAAGCCTAGTGGTGAAGTTGGGTGGTAAAGCTTGTAATTCTGTTATGAATTAAAAAAAAAAAAAAAAAAAAAGTATTCCTGGCTAACACAGTGAAACCCCATCTTTACTAAAAGTACAAAAAAAGAAAAAAACTAAAAGAAAATTAGCCGGGCGAGGTGGCAGGAGCCTGTAGTCCCAGCTACTCCGGAGGCTGAGGCAGGAGAATGGCTTGAACCCGGGAGGCGGAACTTGCAGTGAGCCGAGATCGCGCCACTGCACTCCAGCCTGGGCGACAGAGCCAGACTCGGTCTCAAAAAAAAAAAAAAAAAAAAAAGGTATTAAAGCAGAATCACCAACTTGTGGTCCTTGGGCCATATTTGCCATCTGGGTATTTTGTGTTTAGTCTACTCTGCTATTGGCAAGATATTTCACATACAGCTCCATATATTAGGTTCACCTAAATAACCATGCAGAAATTCTTATGTAGCATCAATGAGCTAAAAATGGGTTGTAGCTCATCCTCTTAAGTGGCATATAATCTCTTCAGTTGCTTGGTCCCCACCATCCCCCATTTTCTCTTTGCCACTGAGGTCAAGTATTAGATATTTTTTTATCATAGTACTCATGCTGTTATTTTTCGTCCAGTAAAATGGAAGGAAATTTGTCTTGTATGCATGGCTCTGCAGGAAACATAAGATAAGGCAAGAGGGCCCATGTTTTATGAAAAATGAGAATGTATATTTATTTGTGGAAGTGTTGAATATTCTAAGTGTTTAATATGCCAATGTATCATGTCTATGTCAAAAGATTACCACTTAATTTGCTTATATAAAAAAATTCTGACCAACTCATGAAAAAATGTATGGTAAAATGTTTAATTAACTGAAAAAGACTGATATTTAAACAGGACTTATTTTGAAATGCAAATAAAAGTGGTGGTGCTGTAGTAAAATGCAAATGTGTATTAACTGAAAAAAAAAATGGCTCTGACATCAAAGCCTTTTACAGCTGATAAGTTCATAAAGAAGTGTCTATGGAGGATAGCAGAAATTATAAGCCCCAAATAGAAACAAGTATTTGCGAATACAAGTGTAGCTGAAAATAGAGTTCAAAGTGTAGAAGACAGACTTGAGAACTACAGGACAAATTAGTCTGAGCTATCTATTACAGTTGATGAAAGTCCAAATTTAAATATTAACACCTAGGAAGCAATATGATTCATGCTGTAGATGAGAATGTTGACGTCTCCAAAGGACTTTAAGTCCTTGGTACCATGACAGGCACAAGTTCAGAACATTATTTATTTTGTGAGAAAAATCCTGAAGAGATGAACATAATAATGTAATTGATGAGCATGAATAAGAGCATTGCTCCTGCAGTAGTATGAAACTTCAATCTAAGGCAGCAATGTCTTACTAGGACAGAGGCCAGAGACTTTACATGTGTTCACAGTATCATTCTTGAGGCATTTCTTTGAGCTAAAAAGTTAGCAATGAAACACGCCATGAAGAGAATAATGAAGAATTTCTGCTGGATATGCTCCTATAATTTGAACTACTGATATTTTGATGCTTTGCTTGATTTGGAAACCCAGTTACTAGTCTGCTCTACTACTCAGAGATTCATAGTTTTTATATGGCACAATGCTGATGACATATATGTATATACATACACACACATATATGCATGCATACACATAATGGATTGAAAATAATGCTTGTAATTCTAGTAACTTAACACCTGTCACCAGTGAAAATCCAATCAAAAACATGGCTTTTTTTTTTGGTTGGTATTTTATCCGTCAGAATTTTTTAAATGTCTTTGCAATAGTTTTTGCACTAGTTACACAAATTTATAATTTGAATAACTCATTCTCAGAGAAACTTTATCTTTGGGAAATTTAAATGGCACAGGACATTTGGCTCATTTTTCTATGCCAAGATGGTTCTACAAACACAAAAGATATGGACTGAACACATTTCACAAATTCTGTATTTAAAGACCAAATTCTTAAACAAAAAGAAGCTAGTATGCATGGCAGAATTACAAATAATCTGCTGCTGAAATACCATGCAATATAGTTCAAAAATCTAAACATGATGATGTTAAAAACCAGAATTCAACAGATTACACAAACTCTTATGAAAAATTTTTATACATGTTGGGAAGTACCTATATTTGAGAAAATCTGTTTTCCATTGTAAACTGAAGCAAACTAAGCATTGCTTAATATTAAAAGATGCCTTTCAACAGAATACACAAAAACCAATGTTGACACTACAACAAAAGAAAGTAAAACATTTCTATTGTCCGGCTGGCCCAGTGCTAAAGAAATGAGACATGACAGTTTCAAATAAAGAGTTTTATTATAACTGAAAAAAAAAAACCATGCAGTCTACTAGCTTAACTTCTTAGAAAAAGACCACACTAATTTGCATATAACTATAATTTTTACATGCCTTTATTTTATAGTCATGTTTAAAATTGCAAAATTAGTGTGTCTTTGTTAAAATTACAGGAAAATTTGGGAAAGATGAAAATATAAAGTTCCTCAATTTCAAACTTTGAAAAAATTAATATTGTTTGGTCCACATTTATCTGCTAACAATAATTAGAAGAGTGACAATGTGTAAGTGGAGTTATAAATTTGTTACAAACCTGCAGCGCAAACAGTACTAAATACTAAATATGAAAGCCAGAATTTTACACATCTCAGAACTTAGGATTGTTCAAAGATTCTATCCATGTTTGGAAGTAGAACTTTTCTTCAATAAAGAAAAATAGTTAGAGGCCCTTCCAAAGATAGCATTATCTTCTCATTGAAAAACAGATTTTATCTTTGGCTCCAATTGTTCTAAAAATTTATAAGTTTATGTTTCTCTTACGTTGACAATTAATGTTAAAGTCTCCATTTAAAATTATAATATTCTTTTCTGTCTGAGAAAACTCTTTCATATATAAATAATATCTCAATTATCAAGGTTATGATGAATTATATTGTAAAGGGTAACATTATCCATGTCTGCTGAAGATAAACTAAATTAAATGAGCAAAAAGATTAGATATAAAGAAGGATATTAAGAGATTATGGAATTGCTTCCCTCAAGATCTTTAAAAACAGTCCAGATACCCATCTGCCTACAATAGTTTAGGTAAAGTTTGCCTGAAGCCAGCAGGATGAAGCAGAAAGATAACCTCTAGAGGTTTTCTGCAACCATATTTTTTTTCTCAAATTTCACTCTTTTGCCCTCTAAATGTACTGACATCTTTTCAGTTTTTTGATGAAGATTCTGGGCAGCACAGATTTTTTTCTTAATGTTAACACAGTGTCACTCCAGTGTTTAAGTTATGTTTCTCAATGAGAAAGAAAAGTAGCCCAAAGAGAAGTATTAGCAAAGTTCAGACTTTGTGTAAAACAATTAAGTCCACTCAATGCAGGCGAACATTATTAAGTCAAGACTGCCAAGTTAAACTTTTTAAAACCTTACTGCATTCTTCATTACTGAAGCCTCACTGCCAAATATTCAAATGATACAGTATTTCAATAAATTTTTTAAACTTACATATAAATTTTAAAACATAGATTTAATAAACTGAAATGTAGTTAATGCTAATGCTTAACTTAATCCTATAAAGGGGGTTAAAATATCTGCCTTATCAGAAAGAAAATACGAATTTATTGGGTAGTCCTAAGTAATAATAGAATTTAGTCAAGGCAGTCTTATAAAGCCTTTCCATTTGGGTACTTCCAAAAGTCTGAAATAGGGAGGAGGGATTGCTATATACCCAGAAACCAGGAAAGGAATGGCACCCCCTGAATTAGGGCAGGCACGACCATCAGGAACAATTGTGGTGGCACTGAAATGACAGCTCAATCATGGCCTACTCCTTTCATAATTGTTTTTGTGTTGATTGATTATACAGCATCATAGAAACTTGGTTTGAATATGTGCTGATTATTTATGTAATAAGTTGATCAGTAGTTCAGTATATAACAGAATCTTAAAAGATAGAGTTTCTTTCTAAAAAGCACCTTTTCAAGTTTGGCCAATCCCTTTTTCCCATTAGTCATTCATTCACAAAAATTTTGGTCGTAAATTACCTGTGATACTGATAATACTTTTAACTGGGTCATATCTCTAAAATTGTGACATTTTACAAATATTCTGATAGTTTTATTAGCTTCACAGGTAGGAGGAGAAACCTCTTGCTCCATAACATGTATAACAATGGCTTACGTAATGAATTCTTGCACAAGATATTGACAAGTACCTGGCATTTTGCTTGGAATGGTTTGCTAGTTATTTAGGTTATAATTGCAAATGTTGTTTAGGACTGAGGTTTTCTATAGTGAAATTTGTTTATTCCGTGAAAGATTGATCAGAAGAGATTGCAAGACAGCACAAGTCAACTACTTAGGAGGTATTACAATGAAGACCCATCCAAGCACATGGGTAGTTCAATACATTTCTGCTAGCAAAAACAATGTGAAGTATGTGTGACTAACAGGGGTGAATCACTTGAATATCATATGTGGTTAACATTGTTCAGTGAAGGGGCATGAGGGAAGACAGGATTCCACTGAAAAGTATGTGACAAACTTTTCCTAATTCAAACGTCCTCATTTTACCTAATTTCAAAAAAAAATGTGCTAGCTTTGTGACAGACACCTACGAAAATGGTGGCTTGTGAAAAATCTATAGAAATCACAACCTCCAAAAGGCATGATATTGTTTAAAGCTGTTACAATTTTCACATTTTTAATTCATTCATCAGAAGAAAATATTTGTATTTCACAAAATAAATACATATGGTGTAGAATAGAATTGAGGCAGTGTCATTTTATAATTATACGTAATATGTAATAGAAGATGTATGTTCCTACTAAATCATTTGTAATAGTCATTAAAAGTAAAACAGAATATTTCAGTTTCATGTAAGTGCCCAAACTGCAGTTTATTGATAAAGTAAATGACTACAAATGGATATTTCTTTAACTGAAATGGTTATAACAATTTATTTTTAAAACTCCAATTTTAAAAAGACAAATATCATCACATGCATGACTATATTTCATTTTTAAAAAGACAAATGAAAGAGCTGCCTACAGTAGTTCATATACAGCTGCAGAAATGGCTTCAAAGCTAGAGCCAATCACTGCCCTGTTTCTCTTTCAATTATGCTATAATCATTGAACGAGAAGAAACATTTATCACATCTCTGATCTGATCCAAGAAAAGACCAGTTATCCTTAAGTTTTATACTTTTTTCATAAGGTATTGAATCTATTTATGTGACACATTGTAGCTACCTTACTGTTTCCACATAATGCACACATCACTTTCTACAAAGAATTCAATAAATTAACAATATTTCTGGCCACTATTCAGAGGAAAAAGAAAATCTAAAGCATACTGTATTAATCACTAGTCCAGTTTAACATGAATTAAATGCATAAAATCCATAAGTGTTTCTGGAATTTTGCCCAAAACATTTGAAAACCACAAATAAAGAAAACGTGATGTTAGTTTGATTTGTGAAAGATTCTCTTTTCCTTTATCTTTCAGAAAGATAAAAACCTTGAGTTAAGTGATAAAAATAGTTTAAATGTAAGACGTAAAATAAATCTGTTTAGTAAAGTTTAGAACTGCCAGGAGACTTGGCCATTCTATGTTTTCATGTTTTGTTGTTCAAGATTTCCTTGTAGTACCTGGAAAATGTGTGTATATGCTAAGAAACATGCAGTTTATAGTACTCATTTCAAAACAGCCTGCATTTGCAAACAATGTTTGGCAGAAGAAATCAGCAAAGACATAGGAAAAATATTAAAATCACTGTGGGAATGACAGCAAGAAATGGAGGGAGACGGGTTCCTCCAGTCTGATCCTTTACGATTCTTTTCTAGTTATTGAGTATATAAATTTCAATCCCCTAGTAAAACTGAAGGTGGAAAACATGATTATCGTATCACTCAAAGCTGCCCAACTTTGAATTCAGCTCTGAGATAAATTCACTCTGTATAAAATGACTTTTAATATTTTGTTCCTTAACATAAGTATTAAATTTTGTATAATTAAAAATTTATTTACTCTCTCTTCCTTAATTTAGGTTTTTATTTGCTAGTATTGCCTTTTCTAAGCTAGCTTGGCAAAAAATATCTTTCTGTACGTGAACAGGGGAAGTTTTAAAGTAAAAGGTATCTTTAGACTTGCACATAGTTAGACTTTCAAAGTAATTTTTGGTAAAATAAATATGTGAAGGGAAAGTGTTGTGACCACTTCAGCATCTTAGCTCCACGGACAGGCATCATGATGTTTCACAAGAAAACAGAATTAGGAAGAAATAAATAGACATTATTGAAATTGTTTCTTTTAAAATTTTACTTAATAGTTATTAGCTAGGTAGAAGCTATAGGACTGAAATGAGGGATTCCTAGTACATCGGCCCCCTACAAAGAAAACATTTTTCTCCCTGCTAGTGTAAACAGATCCTGCAAATTGTTTCTAAAACAGAAAAACAGAGGGCAGCACTAACAAGTTTCTCAATACAAAAGATAACCTGCAGAACCGAGACAGATCCAGGCACAAGTTGGTGGAGAGCAATGTGGTACTCATGTTCATTTATTCTTCTAGTTTTATAAAGTCTTCAATGACTACAAGTAGTTGGCAGTATTTGCAGAAGAGCTTTGGGTACAACCAAATGATAGCATTTTCAGAAGAGCTTCCCTCTTTGTCATTCAGGAGCAATTGCTCTCACTGCTGGGTTAGAGAAAAGGGGTGCCCTCCATTGATTGGATTGCTAACACCTTTCAGTATTCTGCTTATGATGATCTTGAAGAAAGTGCTATCAAAGTCTAGACATTTTAAATATCTTATCTGTTTAATATATTTAATGTTTCTTAGTTCTTAAAGAGTCTATTCTGCCTCTGATACATGTGCTCGGCTCTCATCAGTGCTAATGGATATTAACAACAAAATGGGCCCTTAATCATTTATCTTACATCATAGAAAGCCATGATTTGCAGACTTGATTAGGGCTGTAACTGAACAAGATATTATAAAAATTTGATTCTCTTCACACATGTCCATTGCAATAATTCAACTGGAAATTTAGTACAAAATTTTATTCTCCTAGATATTTTACCATTGTGATCCTTATTTAAGCATATGACCAAGATACAAAACCATTAAAGGTGTTTGAATACCTGTTATTTACAAAAATAAAGACAAGCATTCATAGTTTATATTTCATTTGACATTCATTTAGCATTTACTTGGTATACATCAGTTTATAACACTTAAATGCTTCTGAAAGTGAATAGTTTTTTTTATTTATCCAGAAAGCATTGTGTGAAAAGTATTTTCACCTGTTCTTACTAGGTTTAAAGTTTTTAAGAGATACAGATTTTTAGAAAACCTTACCATTTGTGAGGCTCATATTCCGAAATTCAAGCTGAGAAAAATACTAATCTATATAAATATACCGTAGGCAACACAGAATGTGTATTCCTTGGAGCATAACAAAGTGAGATCTGGGAATTGTTGTAGATTTCAGTTATCCTGATGCCGATTATCTGAGAATACCTACTTTCCAAGTGGCTTCTTGCTGTCTTTATCTATCCTGCTTTCCTCCACCTAAATGATGCACAGTTTACTTCCCCGAAGACATCTCTGCTCCCACCAAGCTACTTTATTTTACGACCCCCAGCCAGAAATGTTTACTATTGCCAGAAGTAATGTTCCTCACTTCCAGTCTTAGGTTTCAGTATTTTTCATTGTGGATAGTATATCACCATCACATTGTAGGAGAAAAGAGTTTGGGTAAAGAATACAGATTTTAGAAGATTATAAACATGGTTCAATTTTTTTATTTGATTGTCTTTGTGCCTATTGAGTATTGTTATCTGAAATAATTTTACTTAATCTATTAAATTTCAAAATCTTTTAAAAGTTCATGAAAAAGAACTATGCATTAAACAAGAAGCAGAAATGCTGTCCATATGTGGATTCTGGAAAATCTGTTATAACCAAAAAATAGTTATCTAACTATCAGAAAGATGGCTGCAAATTATTATTAAATTCAAATTATTGATTTGCCTCAAAGATTCAAGACAATGTATTTAATCTCATAAATCACACAAAAATAGTGAATGTCAATAACCAGAAAGGAAATATAATATAAAAATTCAGGAGATTTCTCATATATTGTTATAGACAGTTAGAAAATTATAAAGATCTCATCCACAATAAAAACAAAACACAAAATTCTCAGTAATAAACTTCACAAGAAATGTACAATATCTACCAAAATAATACTGAAACTTTTATGAAGGAATCTTAAGGATAATTGAAAGAATATAGAGAGAAACCTTTTACCTGTGAAGATAAAATAATTTACAGATGTGGACTATCTCCAAATTTCTTTATATATCCGAGGCAATTTCAAAGGCCTAATAGAATTACTTTATTTATTTTTATTTATTGATTTATTTGTTTGTTTTTATTTATTTAATTTTTGAGACAGAATCTCACTCTGTTGCCCAGGCTGGAGTGCAGTGGCATGATCTCAGCTCAACTGCAACCTCTGCCCTCCAGGTTCAAGCTATTCTCGTGCCTCAGCCTCCATGAGTAGCTGGGATTACTGGCATGTGCCACTTCCAGCTAATTTTTTGTATTGTTAGTAAAGATGGGATTTTGCTATCTTGATCTTGGCCAGGCTGGTCTCGAACTCAAGGGCCTAATAGAATAATTTTAAAACATCAATGATTAATTATAGTTGCCAGAAAACAATAGCTAAAAAAAAGTCTAGAAAAAATTTAAAATAAAATTTCATTATACTTAGTTAATTAGAAAATAGTTCACAAAATGATAATATGTAGAGATAAGTGAGATAAGTGTGTAACAAAATGTTCACTTTAGTACAATAGTTTCAGAGTATAAATCAATAATAATTATAAGGACAGAAATTTGACAGCAGGTTATACTAATAGTTTGATGTACATTAGTGTATTTAATTCAGTAATTCTATATCAAAGAATGTATCTTGAGGAAATAATCAGAGCCCCTCACAAGAGTCATGCTCACATGCATAATTATTTTACTACTTTGTTTTAAAGCAAAAATACATGAATAATACCTATATAATGTAAAATAGCATGAAGCATTTTAATGTTTTTAAAATTATTTAATTATATGAAAATGTTCAAAACAATTTGTTGCTAACAAAGAAATATTATAAAGAAGTAAATATGCCATTATATGAAATTTTTAAAAAAGGAGAAAGAATTTAAACAAGAAAAAGATTTAATGATTTATATTTCTTTGTTTTAACAAATGGTATGATGCAAAACAGAAAGCTGGAGTTATTTTTGTCACACATACTTTTAAACATATACAAAAGAAGACAGAATAATGTAACGAACCCCCATGTACCCTCACCCAGTCCTAATAAACATCAATTGTCAATTGTCCTTATCTGTTTTTCCTCCCACATTATTGTGAAACAAATCTTAGGTAGAGAATCTAATTCATAAGTATTTCCATAGACATTTCAGGAAATAAGGACTTTTGAAAACTAACTAAATATAACAACATTATCATCACATCTAGAATATAACAATAATTTTTACTTTTATTAAATATCTAGTCAATGTTCAAATTTCTCATAAATGTCATTTTTATACATGTTTTAATATAAAAGGCCATAAATCACGGTTGATTCATATGCCTCTTAAATTATCTTGTAATCTATGGCAGTTTCTGAACCTCATCGTATTGACATTCTTAGTCCAGTCATTGTTGTAAGGGACTGTTCTGTGTAAAATCAGATGAATTTCCCCTCTCCCACCTCACCTTCCCCCTCTCTCACATACCAGATAATTCTCGATTTCTGTCCACTAGTTACCAATAGCATCTCCCCAGGTGTGATCACCAAAAATATCTCCAACTGCCAAATGTCCTGTCAAAGACAAAAGGTGATTTTGTCTGTGGTTGAGAGTCACTGATCTATAGGCTTTTCCTTCCATCTTCATACTTTTCCCACTTGCAGACTGTTTGTTGAAGAGCTTGGGAAGTTTGTTGCGTGGAATGTCCCACAGTCTGGATTTTACTGATTGCATTTCCGTGGTGTAATGTAATATATTATTTCACCCTATACACTTCTTGTAAACTCTGTTGGATTTAGAGAATTGATCACATCACAGGCGGCTTGAGTTATTCTTAGTTCTTCCCCCTCTCTCACCTACTGAATCAATTAATCAAGTCCTTTGTCATCAGGTCTCTGTGTCTCTCAAATTTGCATAATTTCCTCTTTCTTACTAAATTCCGCTAGTTCTGGCTGCAATTGTCATACATCTGGATTAATACCACAACCTCCTAACTGGTTTCTGTTCTTTCAATCTTATCCCCATCCAGTCTCTTCTTTACACAGAAGTCAGAGTGATTTCTCTAAAATGCACACCTAATTATACCTTGCATGCCCTTGCACCTCTCCGCAAACTCGTAACACCCTTCAATGACTCTCCATCCCTCTTGGGATATTGTCTGAATTTCTTACTGAGCTTACTGGGTATTTTGTGACTGGAGTCCCTCTTACATTTCTAATCTCTTTTTTACTCCCTTATTTCCACACAGGTTTCCATACTATTTCTTTATGTATGTGTGATTCATAATAATCTACATTCCTATTTTGCGTGTTTAAAATCTTATACAAATGGTAGCATATAATTCTTATTCTTGTGTGACTTACCTTTTCTTTCCATTTATTTTTTAATTCATGTTTATCTAGTTCTTTACTGTATGGCAATCCAATGTTTAAATAAACCAGTTAATTTGTTTATCTTTCTACTTCAATATATTTGTGTCTCTAATGACTGGCATAGGGTGGCTATTCAAAGAATGTTGATATGCATGAAGAGTTTAAGCTAAATAAAGTAGCCAAGAGAGGCCTGAAGTGAAATTAATAAGTGTAAAATAAAACTTGAGAGATATAGCACTTTGTCTTTTCTTAAGCTTCATCTTTTTTTTTTTTTTTTTTTTTTTTTTTTGAGACAGGATCTTGTTCTGTCACCCAGGCTGGAGTGCCGAGGTGTGATCATGGCTCACTGCAACCTCCACCTCCTGGTTTTAAGCCATTCTCAACTCTCAGCCTCCTGAGTAGCTGAGACTACAGGTGTGCACCACCATACCCGACTAATTTTTGTGTTTTTAGTACACATGGAGTCTTGCCATGTTGCCCAGACTGGTCTCTAACTCCTGACCTCAAGTGATCCACCCACCTCACCTCCCAAAGTGCTGGGATTAAAGGCATGATCTCGGTTCACCACAGCCTCTGCCTCCTGGGTTCAAGTAATTCTCCTGCCTCAGCCTCCCGAGTAGCTAGGATTACAGGCATGTACCACCACACACAGCTAATTTTGTATTTTTAGTAGAGACAGGGTTTCTCCACATTGGTCAGGCTGGTCTCGAGCTCCTGACCTCAGGTGATCCGCCCGCGTCAGCCTCCCGAAGTGTTGGGATTACAGGCGTAAGCCACCGCGCCTGGCCAGCCTCATTTATTTACTATTTGCAAGTTTAGTACTTAAATATAGGCAAATATAAACATAAAGCACATTAGGAAAAAAATTTTAGAATGCTTATTTAGCATCAAAAACAAAAGTTTTGGGGGCCCATGAATTTATAATCTAAGTTATGAGAATTTTTAATTAATAGAATAAAAATCACTAAGAACAAAGGGAAAATAAGAAAAATCGGTCACAACATAAGACTTCTAGCATGTTTCTCTATTCATTTAAGATATATTGAAGTAGTAAGAAATTGGTGAAATCTGACAAATTTCAGACTGCAGTTTAAAGAACTTTTTATTTATCCTGAGCTTGTTAATAGCATCCATCACACCTTTTCTGATTTATTAATGTGCTAGACAATCACTATAGACAATTAGCACCTACTACTTCCAGATCTGTTGATTTAAGAATGCCTTTCATTTACTTAGATTTACTAGACTTTGTTTAGAGAGAAGACCTTTGAAAACCAAATACTTAACCATGTACCTAGATCTAGGAAAGGTTTGAAGAGGTAGGTCTTGTGCATGGTTGAGGGAGCACAGAAAATTCCCAGGATCAAGTACATTGTAGATGGCCATTGAATAAAAGGATAGATAGATGTGGTAGAGTGATAGATGGTAGATATATAGGTAGGTAGATAGATAGATAGATAGATAGATAGATAGATAGATAGATAGATAGATAAATAGAGATATTGGCACATAGATACATAGATAATGAAAATTATCTCCTTCTAAATCAAGTTGTTCCATTGTTCTGGATTATTTTGTGCAAAGAAATTGCTCAAAATATTAGGAAGCCCTTTATTCAACCATCAGTGCAAAAAGCGTAGCCCAACCCTAAGTTGTAATTAGTTTTGATAATCCAACATGCTTTCAGTGCCTTTGTGCCTCTGCTGCTGCTAGTATTACAAATACTTAACAAGAGATTTAACTATTTTATAATTCTGTAACTCTGCTATGTGTTCTTTTTTTAGTCCATTTGCCACAAATACAATACAAGCAATGTGTATAATTTCATCATTAAAAATTCTTCTAA
Source organism: Theropithecus gelada (assembly GCF_003255815.1). Lineage (NCBI taxonomy): Eukaryota > Metazoa > Chordata > Mammalia > Primates > Cercopithecidae > Theropithecus > Theropithecus gelada. The sequence goes on along the minus strand of NC_037679.1, from coordinate 110,718,064 downwards.
TACATGTCACTGCCTCTTGAGGTAGTTTTCAGTGTAGACGATACATATAGATTTTTCAGACCAATTTTAGCTTATATTCCCCAAATATTTTAATCATACAGATCAAACTCAGGTAGGTAGTATCAGCTAGATATTTTGATATCAAAGCATGAAAACATCTGACATTAACTTTTGAGATGAAGAATAACCTTGAGGAGGGCAGGACAATTGAGAACAGCCTGATGTAGTCTTTAAAATTAAAAGCAAATTCAGATGCATCTTCTGCAAGACGTCAAAGAATACCTGAAATAAATTTCTGCAAAAATATTTTTTCTTTCATTGAACTCAGGTGCCTCTTTCTTTAATTTCTTTTTACTTGAACTATACACATTTTATCAAAAAGGAGTTATATTTAGTATCCAATTATCAAATAAACAAGTATAGCATTAAATCAATAAATACATTTTAATTCAGTGGAATGCGTCGATTTTTATTTCAAAACAAGAAATTGAGATTACCGTGGTCATCCTTGTCAATTTCCTCTTTCCACAAATTTCCCTGTTCACCTCCAATCTCACAAAATGGGGAACTGTCTTCATTCAGTTGTATTCTAGACTCTATTTCCACACCTTCACGGACGTCCTCTACCAGGTATTCCTTCCAACTCCCCTATCTTCAAACTTTCTTATTCTTGGTAACATTCTTCAAGCTCTTCAGGTTTCTCTCCTGTTTTACAAAAATAGATGACAGATATAGAAAGATAAATAATTATCTTAAAAGAACCACCTTTCTTTAACCTAATATACTTCTAAGTAGATTATTGCTGGTTCTGAAGACAGAGGAAGGGGCCACATGCCAAGAAATGTAAATGATATCTAACAGCTGAAAAATTTGTAGATTTTTCTTCTGCAGCCTCCAGAAAGAAATACAGCCTCCCAACACCTTAATTATTTAAAAAATTACAGGAGTTTATTTTCTAGAGAAGTTTTAATTTTACAGTCAACTCAGCAGATAGTACAAAAGGTTCCCACAGAACACTTCTCCCCGCTTCTCAGTTACTCATGTTACTAACATCTTGCCTTCGTGTGATATATGTGTTACAATTGATGAACCAACATTGATACATTATTATTTAAATCTCACAGTTCACACTAAGGTTTACTCTTTATGTTGTGCAATTATATGGGGTTTGACAAATGTATCGCATGTATTCCTTGATAAGGTATCATAAAGAATGATTTAACTCCCCTAAAATGTCCTGTGCTCCGTCTAGTCAACTCACTCCTCCCCTTGAAAATCTGGCAACCACAAATCTTTTATTGTCTCTATAGTATTTTCTAGAATGTCATAGAGTAGAAATCATAGAGTATATAGTCTTTTCAGGTTGCCTCTTTTTACTAAGCAATATTTATTAAATATTCCACCATGTCTTTATATGGCTTCAAAACTCATTTATTTTTACTGCTGAATAATACTGCTGAATAAATTGTATGGTTGCACCACAATTTAGTTACCCATTCACCTCTTGAAAGTTATCGTGGTTTCTCCCAGTTTTTAGCAATGATGAATAAACCTGCAATAAACATTCATGTGCAGTTTTGGTGTGGATATGTTTTCAATTCATTTGAGTAAATACCTACAGGTACATTTTTAGAGTATATATGTGTGTGTCTATTTGGGGGCTAACTATTCTACTACATTGATCTACTTGTCTATCCCTTCACCAGTGGTCACACTGTCTTGATTATAATAGCTTTATAGTAAGTCTTGAAGTTGAGTACTGTCCATCCTCTTATTGCTGGATTTTATAAGACTGTGTTTAGCTTTGCAAGAAATTACTAAACCACCTTAAAAAATGTCTGTATCATTTTGCATTCCCACCAACAAAAAATAAGAGTTGCTCAACATCTTTACTAGCATTTGATACTATCATATTTTTAATAAACTTTAGACAGCGGTATCTCGTTGTTTTAATTTGCAATTCCTTCATGACATATGGTATCACACATCATTTTATAAGCTTATTGCCATCTGTGTATCTTCTTTGATGGGGTGATTTTTCATGTATTTTGCCCATTTTTAATTGAGTTATTTATGTCTTTATTGTTGAGTTTTAATAACTCTTTGTATTTTTTGAATAACAATATTTTATCAGCTCTGTCTTTAGCAAATATCTTCTCCCAGTCTGAGGCTTGTATTCTCATTCTCTTGAAGATAACTTTTGCAGAGCAGGAGTTTTAAATTTTAATAAAGTCCAACTGATCAATTTTTTTCTTTCATGGATCATTCTTTTGGTGTTATGTCTAAAAATTCATCACAAAACCACAAGGTCATCTAGATTTTCTCCTACATTATCATCTAGAAGTTTTATAGTTTAGTATTTTCGCTTTAGATTTGTCATATATTTTGAATTAATTTTAATGAAAGGTGTAAGGTCAGTGTCTAGATATTTTTGTTGTTTTGCATGTAGATGACCAATTGTTCTAGCATCATTTGTTGAAAAGACTATCCTTTCTCCACTGAGTTGCCTTTGCTCCTGTGTAGACTTTGCTTGTGTCTATTTGGAGGCTAACCAGTCTGCTGCACTGATCTACTTGTCTATTCTTTCACCAATGCCACACTGTCTAATTATAGCTTTGTAGTAAGCCTTGAAGTTGAGTACGGTCTGTCCTACTTTCTTTCTTTTTTATTTTATTTTATTTATTTATGTATTTATTTATTTATTTTTGAGATGGAGTCTTGCCCTGTTGCAAGGCTGGAGTACTGTGGCGCAAACTTGGCTCACCACAACCTCTGCCTCCTAGGTTCAAGCTATTCTCCTGCCTCAGCCTCCTGAGTAGCTGGGACTACTGGTGCCCACCACCACGTCCAGCTAATTTTTGTATTTTTAGTGGAGATGGGGTTTCACCATGTTGGCCAGGATGGTCTCGATCTCTTGACCTCGTGATCTACCTGCCTTGACCTCCCAAAGTGCTGGGATTACAGGCGTGAGCCACTGCACCTAGCCTGTCCTCCTACTTTCATTTTCTTCAATATTGCACTGGCTATTCAGAGTTTGTTACTTTTGGATATAAATTTTAGAATCAGTTTACCAATATCAAAAAGAAAAAAGCAGTGGCTGGGATTTTGATAGAAATTGCTTGTGTCAGGAGAGGAGGCCAGTTCATCTCACACAGATCTGCCAGTACATCACCAGGCAGGGAACCTCTGACTTGGACCCACAGCACAGATCCCCCCATCCCAAGCTTATTACACCGTGTGATTGCTGACCTGCATCTCTCTGGGGTGGAGCCCCCAGGAGACAACAGAAGACCCTTGGCACAACCATTACTAAAGTCCCTTCCTCTGCTGCCTCAAAGGTTGGGAGGAAACATTACCCCAGAGCTGCAGTGGGCAGCCCAGGAGTACCAAGTCATGATCTACAGCCAGCATTCAAGTGGGAGAGGAGCCCACACTTTCAGAGCATTGAGAGCTAGAACTGTGAAGAAACATAGGGGAGCTACACAAGTGAGCAATAATCTACCAACTGATGACTATGCCTAAGTGCCACCTACTGAATCACATACCAAAGCTTCAATGCCAAAAATCCCTCACTAACACACCCCTCTGTGAAACCAAAGACAAGAAATCAGCTACAAATAAAGACCCTGCACAAAGCCTTGGCCCTGTGAAAACATCCAGAAAGGAAGTCTACTGATTATGCTCAATCTACACTGCAGTTAAAGGAACACCCACATGCAGAGATGAGAAAGAACCAATGCAAGAACTCCAGTGACTCAGGTGGCCAGTGTCTTATGTCCTCCAAACAACTTCTCTAGTTCTCCAACAAGGGTTCTTAACCAGGATGGGTTGGCTGAAATGAAAGAAATAGAATTCAGAATATGGATAGGAATGAAGATCATTGAGATTCAGGAGAACAACAAAGGAAATCCAAGAAAAGTAAAATTCACAATAAAATGATACAGAAATTGACAGACAAAATAGCCAGTGTGAAAAAAAACCTAACTGATCTGATAGAGCTGAAAAACACATGACAAAAATTTTGCAATGTGATCACAAGTATTAACAGCAAAATAGACCAAGCTGAGAAGAATCTCAGAATTTGAGGACTGGCTCTCTGAAATATGACAGTCAGACAAAAATAAATAACAAAAAATGGAAAGGAATCAACAAAACCTCTGAGAAATATGGAATTATATAAAGAGCTCAAATCTGTGAATCAATAGTATCCCTAAAAGGGATGGGGAAAAGGCAAACAACTTGGAAAATATATTTCAGGATATCGTCCATGAAAAATTCCTCAACCCCACTAGAGAGGGCAACAGTCAAATTCAGAAAATACAGAGAACCCCTGCAAGATTGCACACAAGAAGGTCATCCCCAAGACACATAATCATCAGATTTGCCAAGGTCAAAATGAAAAACAATGTGAAAGGCAGCTAGAGAGAAAGGCAGGTAACCTACAAAGGGAAGCCCATCAGGATAATGGCTGACTTCTCAGCAGAAACCCTACAAGCCATTTGAGATTAGAGGTCTATATTCAACATTCTTAAAGAAAATAATCTTCAGCCAAGAATTTCATATCCAGCCAAACTAAGCTTACTAAGCAAAGGAGAAATAAGATCTTTTTCAGACAAGCAAATGCTGAGGTAGTTTATTACCAAAGACCCACCTTACAAGAGGTTTTGAAAGGCATACTAAATGGAGAGGAAAGACCATTACCAGCTAATATAAAAACGCAGTTAAGTACACAGACCAGTGACACTATAAAGCAACCACACAAACAAGCCAGAATCATAACCAGCTAACAACACGGAGACCCGATAAAATCCACACATAACAATACTAGCCTTGAATGTAAACAGGCTAACTGCCCCATTTGAAAGGCATAGAGTGGCAATCTGGAAAAAAACCAAAAGCCAATGTGACACTGTCTTCAAGAGACCGATCTCACAAACAGTAACACCCATAGGCTCAAAATAAAGCAATGGAGGAAAAGTCTACCAAGCAAATGAAAATTGGGAAAAAAGCAGAGGTTGCAACCCTAATTTCAGACAAAACAGACTTTAAACCAACAGAGATTTTAAAAAAGACAAAGAAGGGCATTACATAATGGCAAAGGCTTCAATTCATAAGAAGATCTAGCTATTGTAAATATATATGAACCCAACACAAGAGCACCAAGATTCATAAAGCAAGTTCTTAGAGACCTACAAAAAGGCATGGACTTCCATGCAATAATAGTGGGAGATGTCAACACTCCACTGACAGTATTAGACGGATTATCAAGGCAGAAAATTAACAAAGATATTCAGGACCTGAACTTAATATTGGACAAAATAGATCTGATATACCTTTACAGAACTCTCCAAAAAAACTAATTAATTAATTTAAAAAAATAAAAAATATATACATTCTTCTTATCATTACATGGTGCATACTTTAAAATTGACTACACAATTAAACATAAAAGAATCCTCAGTAAATGCAAAGAACCAAAATCACACCAACCACACTTTCAGAACATAACACAATAAAAATAGAAATCAAGGCTGAAAAAAAAATCACTCAAAACCATGCAATTACATGGAAATTGAACAACCTTCTCTTGAATGACTTTTGGGTAAATAATGAAATTAAGGAAGAAATCAAGAAGTTCTTTGAAACTAATGAGAACAAAGATACAACATATTAGAATCTGTGATACACAGCTAAGGCAGTGTTAAGAGGGGGAATTTATAGCACTAAATACCCACATCAAAAACTTTGAAAGATCTCAATATAACAACCTAACATCACAACTAAAAGAACTAGAGAACAAAGTGCAAACTAACCCCAAAGCTAGCAGAAGACAAGAAATAACCATCATCAGAGCTAAACTGAAGGAGAATGAGACAAGATAAACTGCTCAAAACATTAAAGAATCAAAGAGGTTTTTTTTGAAAAAAATTAATAAGATACATAGCTGACATGGTTTGGCTGTGTCCCCACCCAAATCTCATCTTGAATTCCCATGTGTTGTGGGAGGGACCTAGTGGGAGGTAATTGAATCACAGGGACAGGTCTTTCCAGTGCTGTTCTTGTGATAGTGAATAAATCTCATGAGATCCGATGATTTTCAAAAAATGAGAGTCTCCCTGCACAAGCTCTCTTTTCTCATTTGCTGCCATTTGAGGTGTGCCTTTCACCTTCTGCTGTCATTGTGAGGCCTCCCCAGCCACATGGAACTGTAAGTCCAATAAACCTCTGTCTTTTGTAAATTGCCCAGTGTCAGGTATGTCTTTATCAGTAGTGTCAGAACAGACTAATACAATAGGCCATTAGCTAGAGTAATAAAGAAGAAAAGACAGAAAGTGCAAACACACACAATTAGGAATGACGAAGGGGATGTTACCACTGACCCTACAGAAATACAAATAATCACCAGAGACTACTATGAATACCTCTATGCACACAAACTAGAAAACCTGGAAGAGATGGATAAATTCCTAGACACATACACCCAAGACTGAAGCAGTGTTGGGGTCCGTGCCGGGGGTGGTGGAGAATGAAAGAACACACAAAAGACAAAGACACACAGAGAACATGGCGGCCGCACTCAGAGCCTCCGCCTCACTTTATTTATACTCCATAAACCCCACGTCAGCAGAAAGAATGCAATGCAAAACAAACTTTCTTTTCCCAGATGTAACCTTCTACTCAGTTCCTTGTTTTTATGCTCTTCCTTATTTGCCAGCCTTCTTGGCGCCTACGGGAGTTCATTAAAAGTTCAATTGGAGATACTGTCCTTGAGCCCTATCTATTCTCAGCATACTGTTTTCAAAGGCCCCTGCAAAGCAGAAAGAAATTTATTCCCTGAACACACCAATAATGAACTCCAAAATTTAATCAGTAATAAATAGTCTACCAACTAAAAATGCCCAGGACAGATGAATTCAAAACAAAATTCTACTAGATGTACAAAGGAAGTAGCAGTCCTACTGAAACTATTCCATAAAATTGACGAGAAGGGAATCCTCCCCAACTCATTCTATGAGGCCACCATTATCCTGATTCTAAAACCTTGCAGAGACACAACAAAAACAAAGAAAACTTCAGGCCAATATACTTGTTGAACACTGATGCAAAAATGCTCAACAAAATACTTGCAATCCAAATCCAGCAGTACATCAAAAAGCTAATTTACAACAATCAAGTACTCTTTATTCCTGGGATGCAAGTTTGGTTCAACATGTGCAAATCAATAAATGTGATTCATCACATAAACAGAACTAAAGACAAAAAACACTTGATTATCTCAATAGATGCAGAAAAGGCTTTCAATAAAATTCAACATTCTTTCATGTTAAAAACTCTCAATAAACTAGGTATTGAAGAAACATACCTCAAAATAACAAGAACCATCTATGATAAACCTGCAGTCAACATCATACTGAAGGGGCAAAAGCTGGGAACATTCTCCTTGAAAACCAACTCAACAGAAGGATGCCTTCTCTCACCACTTCTATTCAACATAGTATTGGAAGTCCTGACCAGAGAGGATTCAAGAGAAAAAAATAAAGGCTATCCAAACAGGAAGAGAGAGAAAAGTCAAGCTATCTCTGTTTGAAGATAACATAATTCCATGCATAGAAAATCCCATAGTCTCAGCCCAAAAACTCTTATCAGTTGATAAACAACTTCAGCAAAGTTTCAGGATACAAAAGCAATGTACAAAAATAACTGGCATTTCTATACACCAACAACAGCCAAACCAAGAGGCAAATCAGAAATGCAATCCCGTTCACAATTGCCACAAAAAGAATAAAATACCAGGAATACAACTAGCCAGGGAGGTGAAATATCTCTACAGTAAGAATTACAAAACACTGCTAGAAATCGGAGATAACACAAATAAATGGAAAAACATTCCATGCTCATGGATAGGAAGACTAAATATTTAAATGGCTACACTGTCCAAAGCAATTTACAGATTCAATAAAATTTCTGTCAGACTAGTGATGACATTCTTCACAGAACTGGAAGAAACTATTTTGAAATTCATATAGAACCAGAAAGCCCAAATAGTCAAGCCAATCCTAAGCAAAAAGAACAAAGCTGGAAGCATCACGTTACCTGACTTCAAACTATATTACAGGGCTACAGTAACCAAAACAGCATAGTACTAGTACAAAAACTGACGCGAAGACCTATGGAACAGAATAAAAAGCCCAGAAATAAGGATGCACACCTGTAACCATTTGATCTTCAACAAAGTTGACAAAAACAAGCAATGAGGAAAGGACTTCCTATTCAATAAATTGTGCTGGGATAACTGGTTGGCCGTATGGAGAAGATTGAAACTAGACCCCTTCCTTATACCATACAAAAATCAAATCAAGATGGATTAAAGACTTAAATGTAGAATATAAAACTATAAAAAGTCAGGAAGACAGCCTAGGCAATACCATTTTGGATCTAGGAACTGGCAAAGATGTCATGACAAACACACCAAAGGCAATTGTAACAAAAGCAAAAATTGACCAATGGGATCTAACTAAACTTAAGAGCTGCACAGCAAAAGAAACAATCAATGGAGTAAACAGGAAATGAAAAGAGTTGGAGAAAATATTTGCAAACTATGCATCTGAAACAGGTCTATAATCCAGCATCTATAAGGAATTTAAACATAATTATAATAGAAAACAAACAACCCTATTAAAAAGTGACCAAAGGACATGAACAGACACTTTTTAAAAGAAGACATACATGTAGCCAACAAGCATATGGAAAAAAGCTCAATGTCACTAATCATTAGAGAAATGCACATCAAAACCACAATAAGATGCCATCTCACACCAGTCAGGATGGCTATTATTAAAAAGGCAAAAAATAACAAATGCTGCCAAGTTGCAGAGAAAAGGCAACATTTATACACTGTTGGTGGGAGTGTAAATTAGTTCAACTATTGTGGAAGACAGTGTGGCAATTCCTCAAAGACTTAGAAACAGGAGTACCATTCAACCGAGAAATTCCATTACTGGGTATATATCCAGTGGAATATAAATCATTCTTTTATAAAGATACACGCATGTGTATGTTCATTGCAGCACTACTCACAATAGCAAAGACATGGAATTGACCTAAATGCCCATCAATGATAGACTGGATAAACAAAATGTGATACATATACACCATGGAATTCTATGCACCCATAAAAAGAATGAGATCATGTCCTTTGCAGAAATATGGATAAAGCTGGAGGTCAATATCCTTAGCTAACTAATGCAGGAACAGAAAACAAAGTACTGCATGTTCTCACTTATAAGTGGGAACTAAATGATGGGAACACATGAACACATAGAAGGAAATAACACACACCAGAGCCTATTGGAAGTTGAAGGGTGAGAAGAGGCAGAGGATCAAGGAAAATAACTAATAGGTACTAGGCTTAATGCCTGGGTGATAAAATAATCTGTACAACCCACCACCATGACACAAGTTACCTATATAACAGACCTGCATAGGTACTCCTGAATTTAAATTCAAAGTTTTAAAAAGTGGGTAAAGAATATAAACAGACACTTTTTAAAAGCAGACATACATATGGCCAGCAAACATATGAATAAAAGCTCAATATCACTAACCATTAGAGAAATGTAAACCAAAACCACAAGATACCTTCTCAAACCAGTCACAATGGCTATTACTAAAAAGTCAATAAATAGCAGATGCCGGCAAGTTTGCCGATAAATTGGAACATGTATACACTGTTGGTGTGTTCTTGGGAGTGTAAATTAATTCTACCATTGTGGAAAGCAGTGTGGCAATTTCCCAAAGAGCTAAAAACAGAACTACCATTTGACCCAAAAATCCCATTACTGGGTATATGGCCAAGGGAATATAAATCATTCTACCATAAAGACAAATGCACGTGTATGTTCACTGCAGCACTCTTCACAATAGCAAAGACATGGAATCAATCTAAATGCCCATCAGGGGTAGAGTGCATAAAGAAAATGGTGCATATACATTGTGGAATACAATGCAGTCATAAAAAAAAAAAAATGAGATCATGTCCCCAGCAAGAACGTGGATGGAACTGGAGGCCATCATGCTTAGCAAACTAATGCAGGAACAGAAAACCAAATACTGCATGTTCTCACTTATAAGTGGGAGCTAAATGATGAAAACACATGGACACAAAGACGGGAACAATAGACACTGGGGGCTACCTCAGAAAGTAGTGTGATAGGAGAGATAGGATCAGACTACCAGGCTTAGTACTTGGGTGACAAAATAATCTGTACAAAGAACCCCTGTGACTTGGGTTTACCTAAATAACAAACCAGCACATGTACTTCTGAGTCTAAAATGAAAGTTAAAAAAAAATTGCTTGAGCCTATAGCTCAGATCGGAAAGAACTGACACTAAATAATATTGAGTCTTTCTATCCACAAAACGATATCTATTTATCTGTCTCTGTTTTTATTTCTTTTGTCAGAGTTTTGTAGTTTTTTTTCATAGAGATCTTATAAATATTTTGTTAGATATTGACATGGCTTATATCTGTGTCCCCACCCAAATCTCATGTTGGATTGTAATTTCCAATGTTGGAGGTGGACCTGGTGGGAGATGATTGGATCATGGGGGCAAATTTCTCATAAATTGTTTTGTATCATCTTTTTGATACTGTTCTTATAGTCGTGAATCAGTTCTCATGAGCTCTAATTACTTAAAAGCACGTAGCACTTCTCCCCTTCCTCTCTTGCTCTTGCTCTTACCATGTGATATGCCTGCTCCCCCTTCAATTTCTACCATGACTGTAAGTTTCTTGAGGCCTCCCCAGAAGTCAAGCAGATATCAGCATCATGCTTCCTGTACAGCCTACAGAACCGTGAGCAAATTAAATACTTTTTCTTTATAAATTACCCAGTCTCAGGTATTTTTTTTTTAATTATTATACTTTAAGTTCTAGGGTACATGTGCATAACGTGCAGGTTTGTTACATATGTATACTTGTGCCATGTTGGTGCGCTGCACCCATCAACTCGTCAGCAGGTATTTCTTTATAGCAATGTGAGAATAGAATAATACAGATTTATAAATGCTATTACGTTTTTAATTGCAAATTGCATTTTTTTATTTCTAGTATACAGGACAGCAATTGACTTTTGTATATTAACCTTCCACACTGAAACTTTGCTATATTCACTTATTAGTTCCAGAAGGGAATTTTTGGCAATTTGGGGGAGATTTCTACGTGGACGATTATGTCATCTGCAAATACACAGTTTTATTTCTTCTTTCCCTATCATATATTTTAATCTCCTCTTCCTGTCTTATTGAATTGGCTCAGGCTTTCAGTATTATGTTGGACAACAGTAGTGAGAATAGACATCTCTGGCTTTTTCTCAATCTTTGAAAAAAAGTACCTAGTTTCTCACCATTAAATATGACATTAGCTGTAAGTTTTTTGTAAACCTTCTTTACTCAGTTGAAGAAGTTCACATCTATTCCTAGTTTGCTGAGAGTTTGTATCAAGAAAGAATGTTAAATTTTGTCAGTTGTTTTCTGCATCTGTTGATATAATTATGTGAATTTTCTTTGGATCGTTAATGTGATTGATTACATTAATTGATTTTCAAATGCTGACCCAGTTATGAATACCTAGAGAAAATTTTATTTAGTCATAGTTTATAATTCTCTCTTTAGATTATTGGATCTGATTTGTTAATATGTGGTTGAAGATGTTAATATTCATGAGAGATTTCAGTCTATAGTTTCCTTTTGTGTAATTTATACAGTTTTGATATAAGGTCAAATTTGGCCCTATATAATGAATTAGGAATTGTTCATTCTGCTTCCATTTTCTAAAATATGCTGTAGAAAATTTATATCATTTCTTCTTAAATGTTCTGTAGAATTTATGAGGGAACCCATCTGGGCCTGGTGCTTTCCATTTTGAAAGGTTATTAATTATAGATTACATGTTTTTAATTGACATGCACATATTCAAATTATGTAGTTTACCTTGTTGAGGTTTTATGGATTATGACTTTCAAAAAATTGGTCCATGTCACCTAAGTTGTCAAATTTGTGGGCCATAGTGTCATTCATAATATTCTATTACTATCTTGCTAATGTCCATAAGATTAGTAATGACCCTTCTTTCATTTATGATATTAGTAATTTGTGTCTTCTGTTTGGTTTCTTTGGTGAGCCTAACTAGAGATTTTTTCAATTTCATTGATATTTTCAAAGAACTACCTTCTGGCTTCATTGATACCATCTACTGTTTTTCTATTTTCAGTTTTATAGATATTGCTCTTTTTTCTCTATTTTCTGAAGATGAAAACTTAGACTATTGATTTTAGGTCTTTCTTCTTGTCTAATACATTCATTTAATGCTATGAATTTCCCTCTTAGTGCTGCTTTTGTTGCATTCCTCAGACTTTTCTTGTTCATTTAGTTCAAAATATTTTTAAAGATTTTTTTAAATTTCTTTTTCAGACCCATGTGTTATTTAAAAGTGTGTTGTGTAACCTGCAGATAATATTTCACAGCTATCTGTTAGATTTTAGTTCAATTCCATTGTGTTCTAAGAACATTCTTTATATGATTTTAAATACGTCTTTATACGTCTTTTAAATGCGTTAATGTGTGTTTTATATCCTCAAATGTAGTCTATCTAGGTGAGTGTTACACGTGACCTTGAAAAATGTGTGCATTCTGCTGTTGTTAAATGAAATATTCTATAAATGTCAATTAGATCCACTTGATTAATGGTGCTGTTTAGTTCAATTATATCCTTACTAATTTTCTGCCTGCTGTATCTATCAATTATAGATAGATGGATGTTGAAGCCTCTAACTATAATAGCAAATTTGTCTATTTCCCATTGCAGATTTTTCCATTTTTGCCTCCTATATTTTGAGGCTGTCGTGGTAGGAGAACACCCATTAAGGATTGTTATGTATTCTTGTTGAATTGACCCCTTATCTTTATGTAATATCCTTCTTAATTTCTAATAATTTTCTTTGTTCTTAAATCTGCTTTTTCTGAAATTAATATTGCTACTTTTTCATCCCTTTACTTTTAATGCATCTTGTGTTTTATACAGTGCATTTCTTGTCGATAACATATAGTTAAATCTTGTTTTATGTTGTTGTTGTCGTTGTTTTGAGACGCAGTCTCTCTCTGTCACCCAGGCTGGAGTGCAGTGGCGCAATCTTGGCTCACTGCAATCTCCACCTCCCAGGTTCACGCCATTCTCCTGCCTCAGTCTCCTGAGTAGCTGGGACTACAGGCGCCCATCACCATGCCCGGCTAATTTTTTTGTATTTTTAGTAGAGACGGGATTTCACCATATTAGCCAGGATGGTCTCGAACTCCTGACCTTGTGATCTTTCTTCCTCGGCCTCTCAAAGTGGTGGGATTACAGGCGTGAGCCACCACGCCTGGCCTAAATCTTGTTTTTTAATTACTTGGTCAATCTCTGTCTTGTAATTGGTGTATTCAGACCTTTCACATATAAAGTAATTGGCCAAGTGCAGTGGCTCATGCCTGTAATCCTAGCACTTTGGGAGGATGAGGCAGGTGGATTGCCTGAGCTCAGGAATTTGAGACCAGCCTGGGCAACATGGTGAAACCCCATCTCAACCAAAATACAAAAAAATGACCAGGCATGGTGGCATGTGCCTGTGGTCCCAGATAGTCAAGAGGTTGAGGCAGGAGAATGCTTGAATCCAGGAGGCCGAGGTTGCAGTGAGCCAAGATCATGCCACTGCATTCCAGCCTGGGTGACAGCACAACTCCGTCTCAAAAAAAAAAAAAAAAAAAAGATAATTATTGGTACAGATTATTTAATATTTACTGTATTAGTAACTATTAAAACAGTCATTGCACTTATTGCATTTGTTTTTTGCTTTTTTATATTACCCTTTCGTTTTGTCTTTTCTAATTTTAACTGAGCATTTTATATGATTCCATGTTCTCTATTTGCTTAGAATATTATCATCCTTTTTAAAAATATTTTTAGTGATCTTTATAGATTTTGCAGTATATATTTACAATTAATATAAGTACATATTCAAGTAACAGTATATTAATTCATGTGTAATGCAAGTTACTTTATTGTAGAATACATCCTATTTCTTTTTCCAGTTTTTTTTTTTACATTTCTGTTATTTATTTTACTTGCCCATAGCTGTAATCATTCGACACATCATTGCTATTATTATTTTGAACCCAGTTATCTATAGTACCAATTAGGAATAAGAAAATTAAAATATTTATTTTACCTTTTTTTATTCCTTTCTTAATGCTCTTCATTTTTACATATATATGTCCAAGTTTCTTAGTAATGCCATTCTTCTCTTTGTAGAACTTTTACCATTTCTTGCAAGGCAGGTCTACTGATGACAAATTTCCTTTTTCGTGAGAAAATTTTTGTTTCTCCTTTGCTTTAAAATGTTAATTCCTTTAAACAAAATTTTAAGCTGGTGGGTATTTTCTCTTTCAATATATAAGTATTTTACACCACCATCTTCTAGCTTACATGGTTTGTGATGACCTTGATTTTATCTCAGTGAGATACATGTTAGACTTCTAACCTATGAACTATAAGATAATAAATTTGTGTTGTTATGACTCACTACGTTTGTGGTAATTTGTTTTAACAGCAATAGAAAACTAATATTCTAGTTTAGATCTTCAATATCTTTTAGCTTAAATAGAATCTAATTGTTCATTCCCTCTCAAGGTTTATTCTCTTCAAGTCCATCTTTAATAATGCTGTCAGAATGATTGATCAAAAACTAAAATTTGACAGAGTCTTCATTTTATTTCCTAAAACACTGTAAGCTACAGAATAAATACTAAGCATATAACGTGAAAAAGGAAGCCCTCTATGACCTGGTCCCACTCACTTATTTAGCTTCAGTTTTCGTCATATACTTAAACTTTTGTCCGCTCATAATACCAAATTGCTCATAGCTTCTGCTAGAGAAGTTTCTTTAGTTTTAAATAAATGGAAATAAAAGCTGGTTAACTTAAGTAAAAATAGAGCTCACTGAATGGATTCTAGATTAATTAATGCAAAACCCTTGGAAGACACGAATCACCTCTCTAGAGAGCTGGCCACAAATGACTCAGCACAAATACCAATTGCCATTGGTTTCCATGTGCCTGCCCAAGGCTTAAATTTCCGGAATAGGGCGGGTGCAGTGGCTCACACCTGTAATCCCAGCACTTTGGGAGGCCGAGGCAGGTGGATCACCTGAGGTTGGGAGTTCAAGACCAGCCTGGCCAACATGGTGAAACCCTGTCTCTACTAAAAATACAAAAAATTAGCTGGGTGTGGTGGTGGACTCCTGTAATCCCAGCTACTTGAGAGACTGAGGCAGAAGAACCCCTTGAACCCGGGAGGCAGAGGTTGCAGTGTGCCGAGATCATGCCAATGAACTCCAGCCTGGGCAACAAGAGTTAATTCAAAAAGAAGAAAAGAAAAGAAAAGAAAAGAACAGGAGAAGAGAAGAGAAGAGAGAAAAGAAAAGAAGAATTTTCTGGAATAGAGAGGAGTAGATTCACTTATTTTATATGGAAAGTCCTCACTTATCTCCAATCTTGCTACCTCTACAGGACAACCATGTGGCCAAGGAGAGTAGGATAGATTACTTATTTCATGCCTTTGATCCAAGAACTGCAATCTGTAGCACAAAGGAGAGAGAGTGAAAGCTATTAGGCAAATAAAAATAAAAATTCTATACATATATGTGGTTCATAATTTTATGCCATTACCATCTTTCTTCATCTAGAATAACAACACCAGGTTCCCTCATTTTGTCTCCAATAATACCTTAGGTGTAACCTTATCTCAGCCCTGAAGTCTTTATATTGACATTCTCTTCATAGATGTCAGTTTCCTAAACTAGGCTTTAAAATGAAGGTTTTTCCACACTGGTTTTGGAAGATTAAGACTTCCTCTCTCTTTCCCTGTCTACCTCTCTTCTTTCTTCTTTCCTTGCTTTCTTCTTTCCTTCCTTTCTTTCTCTTCATACAAAGGTACAGTTTCAACTTTGGTGCACTAATGCATAGGTCTGAGGCAAAGAGAACTGGATGTCTTAAAAGATGTTGAATAGGGATTCAAGTCAATCATTTGTAGATTTTAAGCTGTCTTAGCTGACATCAGGATTATAAAATCTAGTAATAAAGACATGTGCGTAATTAAATAAAAACATTAGGGTATGCAAACTACATAAAAAGCAAATCAGAGAATTCCACTCCAATAATAGCTATACTTTTTTTTTTTTTTTTTTTTTTTTTTTTTTTTTTTTTTTTTTTTTTGAGACGGAGTCTCGCTGTGTCACCCAGGCTGGAGTGCAGTGGCGCGATCTCGGCTCACTGCAAGCTCCGCCTCCCGGGTTTACGCCATTCTCCTGCCTCAGCCTCCGAGTAGCTCGGACTACAGGCGCCCGCCACCACGCCCGGCTAGTTTTTTTTTGTATTTTTTTAGTAGAGACGGGGTTTCACCATGTTAGCCAGGATGGTCTCGATCTCCTGACCTCGTGATCCACCCGCCTCGGCCTCCCAAAGTGCTGGGATTACAGGGTTGAGCCACCGCGCCCGGCCAATAGCTATACGTTTTTTAAAGTTGATAGTCAATAAAAGTTTTACTAACTGCAACAGAACACTGAGAAAGGCACAATTCATGCCATACTCTCCAGAGAAAACAAAAGTATCTCTTTTACATCTGGACGAACAACCAAAAACATTTATTAAATTATATAAAACATCAGATTTTAAGTCACTGGACTTGAAGCAACAAATTTCAGTGATCCCAGAGAGATAAGAAGCAAATCAAGTGAGCCCAAGGCCAATGTGCTGCCTTGAAAGCATATTCCTGTTGCTGCACAGAAAGAAGGGAACCCAGCCAGATCCCACCAGAATCTATAAGTCTGGCAAACAGAGTTGATAGTCCAGGGAATGAGACCAAGGAGGCTAAACATCTAAGGACAGAATACCAAACAGAAAAGAGCTGCATCCAGAGGCAACTCTGATGACCTCCAGATGTCTCCGTTGTGTATTCAGCTGGATACCTGTCAGCCCATAAATGTGAGAAACCTACCTAAAGCTGGGGGAAATTTTCCACTTTACAGAGCCAGATACAGTGTCTGTTTCCACCAGTCAGATTGAAAAAAAAACCTCATAATTCATGGAGCATAGAATAAAATACACAGAGGGTCTCACCTCATTGGTGGGGAATAATAGGCTATAGATTAAGCACTGTTCCAGTCTCACATAACAAAGCTGGAATGCAAGACCTCAATATGTAAAACATCTCAAAAATAACCTGTGTCTCAGAACAAAGCTCAAGAATAAGTATAGAAATACAAAAGCATCCAGCATTCAATAAAGTAAAATTCACAGTGACTGCCAATCAACAAAAAATTTATAGAGGTATTTAAAATAGCAGAAAAATAAAATCTATAAAGAAGAGGAAAAATCCATCTTTCACATGTTTAAAAAGTTATGTAGATAAATGCAAGATATCAAAAAAGAGACCCAAATCAAACATGTGAATGAATAAGTGAATTCTGGCATATCCAAACAATGGAATACTACTTAGCAATGCAAAGGAATAAATTATTGATACATACTACAACATCCATGAATCTCAGAGTAATCATGCTGAATTAAAGAAGCCAAACAGAAAATAGTGCATTCTATGTGCTTCTATTTATGAAAATCTAGTAAATAAAAACTAATCTATAGTGACAGTGGTTGCCTTGGAATGGGAAGGAGGAGAGAATACCAGGGAAAGGTAGGAAGAAGGGGTCACAAAAGAGCATGGAAAATTTGGGGCAGTGATAGATATATAATTATCTTTATTATGGTGATGGCTTCGTGGCTATACACATATATCAAACTTACCAAATTGTGTTCTTTAAATATTTGCAGTTTTATTGAATGTCAATCAAAGTTTAATAAAGCTGTTTAGAAAGCAGTATCCACTGAAGTTTACAAAAGATTGCTTTGTGGCTAGACATAATTATAAATTTACCCTTCCACCTCTTCCATTCCAACTTAACCAATAAGCAGATCAGAGGGGAAAAAATGGCAAGAAGACAAAGACAGAATCCTGGGAAATCTTATTAATACTTCATTTTAGGGAGAAACATATTGAAGGGCTGATGTTTCTCTCTTGACTCTCCCAAAGGGGTAAGATTCCCAACTAAGTGGCATAGATGTATCTCAGAAGATTAATGAAATCTTGGATAAGAGAGGGAGAGAGAGGAGTTGAGTTCTTCAAACAAATTGTACATGACTTCAGATAATTAGCAAGCATGCTGCCATGCCCTTAAGTTTCAGAAAAATAGGTTAAGCATGCAATACTAAGTCATTTGAAAGATTAAGAGGTCTCATATGTGGTGAGAAGCAAGTCAAGTAGAGTTTGGGCTCTGACCATGTTAAACAAGAGCAGTTAAAAGAAATGACAGATATGCAAACTATAACAACCAAAGGGGAAAAAAAAGAGGAAAAAGGCAAAGAATGGCAGGAGGGGAAGAAAAAAAAGAGAAATGATGAGAAATAGTGGGGAAAAATATAACTAAAGATAATGAAGAGAATTTTCCATGAATACTTTCTTCTGCACCATTACTTAATCAGAACACAAATTTGATATTTTTAAATCTACAGAGATAAAGTTATTAAAATACAGAATAAGAATTAGAGAGTAATTGTAAAGATAAGAATACAAATTGAAGAACACAGTTTTATAATTAAATTTTTAAAAATAGAGAAAAGCTGTTTAAGATTTTTACTTTTGGGCTGAGGATAAAAAACGTATTTGGATTCCTTTTTGACATGTTTTTTACTTTTTCATACACACATAAAATTAGTACCATTAAAATGCAACAAGTAAATTTTTTTATAAATAGGAAACAGGCTAGACAAATCCAAAATGCGAAGTGAGACCTAGGAAAAGTGCTCAATAGAATCACAGTAAATTCATTAAAAATCAAATGATTAAGACAATTAGAAAGACAATAAAGACACGGAGTACAAATATGATTCAACCTAAACATTTATAGTTTTCCTGAATAAGCAATTCAGCAAATGGAACAGAAGAAGTTTTTAATGATATAATACAAGAAAATTTTCTAAAATTAAAGAACTGGATCTGCACTTTATAAGGAGGCATTGTATTCCAGGGAAAAAATATATCATCAATGAAAATATAGAATGTAATAAATAGTATAAAATTACACTGTACCACCTCAGTGCAGAGGAGGAAGATATTAAATTCTACCAATAGAATTGGAGAAGGATTCATGACAAAGATGTCATTTGGGATGTGCCTTGAAACCTAGATTTCTTTGGAAAATAATGGTAGAGAAATATGCAACCAAAAGTATGAGCAAAAATAAATGAGAAATTATAAAAATTATTTGGGGAAAATGCCATGAATGGAAGGTTGACAGAAAGGTAAATGTGGAAGCAGAGCTGAAGAGCAGAACTCACTTGGGAAAAAACTTCACTAATGTGCTAAATCTGGATTTCATTCTGTAAGCAACAGGAAATTGTTAGAATGTTTTGAATTACACTTCAACAGTTTCCTGAAAAGTAATTTTCAGTAATTGGAATATTTAGCTTTGGAATATTACTACTCCAATGTACAATTCCTCGCCTAAGCCAAGAAGTTTTAATAAAAGCTGTCATTAATATTTCAGATTTAATACCACTTCATCCTGCCCTGCAAAATTGTAGAAGAGCTTAGTCCACTGGTTTTCAACCTGGGACATTTGGCAATGTCTGGAGATATCTGGGATTGTCACATCTGGGAGGATAGTGCATTGACAACTAGTGGGTAAAGGCCAGGTTTGCTGCCACTTGTTCTATAATGCAAAAGAGAGTCCTCTTACAACAAAGAATTATCAGGCTAAAATGTCAATAGTCTCAAGGTTGAGAAAGGCAGGCCTAAAGCTAAGCTAATCAGAAAAATCAAAACAAATATTTACCAATTTTCTCTCAAGATGTCCAAACAATTGCAACACTGCTGACTGATAAGAGGCTCTAAATGCAACTCTCCACCATTCATAGACTCCTAGTCCCAACATAAAAACATCTTTCTACTAGAATTCTATTCAAAATTCTAGCCTGCCATGCTACCCATCCTTGATATCCAATGACACTGGCCAAGTAAAGTCCCTTTCTATAATTTATCACCTTTTACTTCTTAATCTGATGTAATGCTATACTTCACACCAACTAATTCCCTATTGCTGCCTTTTCAACTCTTCCTTTGTGACTTCTGGAATCCCATTTCCTTATAAATAATTTTTTCTGCATCTTCTACATCTTCAGAAATCATTCATAGACTTTTCTATAGCTTTCTCAAATGTCCAAAACACCATGAGGTCTGGGAAGAGAGTAGATGGTCATCTTAATTCCTATTTGTATCTTTTTACACCATAATGTCACTCACTTGCAATTTCTTGCAAGTGAGAAGAGAGTCACAGTCTTCCAGACCCCAGAATGGTAGATCCACTGACAGCTCGTACCATGGGACTGGCAAAGCTGCAGACACTCAATGTGAGCCCATGAAAGCATCCAGGAGGGAAGCTGTACCCTGCAAAGCCAAAGAAGTGGAGCTTCCCAAGGTGATGGGAGCCCTCCTCTTGCATCAGTGTGCCCTGGATGTGAGATATGGAGTAAAAGGAGGTCATTTTGGAACTTCAAGTTTTAATGACTGCCCTATTGGATTTCAGACTTGCATAGAGCCTGTAGTCCCTTTGTTTTGACCAATTTCTCCCATTTGGAATGGATATATTTACCCAATGCCTGTACCTCCATTGTAGTGGAGAAGTAACTGACTTGCCTTTGATTTTAAAGGCTCATAGGAGGAAGGGACTTGCCTTGTCTCTGATAAGACTTTGCAATGTAGACTTTTGAATTAATGTTGAAATGAGTTAAGACTATGGGGCCGGTGCAGTGGCTCACGCCTGTAATCCTAGCACTTTGGGAGGCCAAGTCGGGCAGATAACAAGGTCAGTAGTTCGAGACTAGCCTGGCCAACATAGTGAAACCCCGTCTCCACTAAAACTTCAGCTGGGCATGGTGGCATGCACCTGTAGTCCCAGCTACTCAGGTGGCTGAAGCAGGAGAATTGCTTGAACCCAGCAGGCAGAGGTTGCAGTGAGCCAAGATCACGTGCCACTGCACTCCAGCCTAGGTGACAGAAAGACTCCGTCTCAAAAAAAAAAAAATACTTTGGGGACCGTTGGGAAGGCATGATTGGTTTTGAAATATGAGGACATGAGATTTGGGAGGGACTGGGGAAAAATGATATGGTTTGGCTGTGTCCCTACCAAAATCTCTTCTTGAATTTGTAGCTCCCATAATCCCCACATGTCATGGGAGGAATCTGATGGGAGGTAATTGAATCATGGAAGTGGGTCTTTCCTGTGCAGTTCTCATGGTAGTGAATAAGTCCCATGATAGCCAATGGCTTTATACAGGGGAGTTCCCCTGCACAGGCGCTCTTGCCTGCCACCATGTAAGAAGTCCCTTTGCTCTTCCTTCATTTTCCACCATGATTGTAAGGCTTCCCCAGCCATGTGGAATTGTGAGTCCATTAAACCTCTTTCCCTTATAAATTATCCAGTCTCAGGTATGTCTTTATTAGCAGCATGAGAACAGACTAATACAGCCAAATACCCAAATTCATTAAAAACACCAAACCTCGGCCGGGCATGGTGGCTCACACCTGTAATCCTAACACTTTGGGAGGCCAAGGCACATGGATTATCAGAGATCAGGAGTTTGAGACCAGCCTGGCCAACATGGTGAAACCCCATCTGTACTAAAAATACAAAAATTAGCTCAGCGTGGTGGTGGGCACCTGTAGTCCCAGCTACTTGGGAGGCCGAGGCAAGAGAATTACTTGAACCCAGGAGGCAGAGGTTGCAGTGAGCTGAGATCATGCCACTGCATTCCACTCTCCAGCCTAGGCAACAAGAGCGAGACTCCATCAAAAAAAAAACAAAAACAAAACAAAACAAAACCTTTATTATCCCAAATACAGTCATAGTCATGAGTAATTCCAAAACTCATATGAATAATTTACCCAACACCCTAGTCCCACAGACCTCCTCAATCCCAGTGTCTCCACTAAACTGTCTTTTAGTGCAATACACAAAAGCACATCACTCTGAACTGTTTCACCTCTGCAAAAAACAGCCACAAAATTCAAGACTCCTGTTCTTTACTGCTGCAAGAGCCAGTGTCTCTAGGTACAACAGAAACTAACTGTTGCTATGTTAAGCAAAAATGAAAACACACTATTGAAAGGAAATTGGATAACTAAGGGAATAATATGGAAGATTGGAGTGAGGCTCTAAAAATGGCAGGACAAAATGAAACTAGGTAGACAGAATAGTAGATGTGATTATACCATTCAATTGATCCAATAAGTATATCACTGCACACTATCAATGCCACTGATGGCTGTGTATTGAAGCTTGATTCAGTGCCACTATCCCCTGAATATTGGAGGTAGCTACTATCTTTATGAAATTGAATTTTCTATTGACTTCAACTCTTTGCAAAACTAGTTCTTTATTCAAAATAGAAGCAAATGTGTTTCATGCCACCACGTCTTGGCACAAAACTCCTCATTACTTTCTTCATCTGTAAAGTTCATTTTTCAAAATCTAACTCAGTGGTCTCCCATGAAGTCTTGTCTGCCCCGACCAACAGAGTTAACTACTTCTATCTTTGTGTCATCTATGTATCTAGTACCTCAAATTACAGCATTTTAAGTATCTTATTGCAATTATTTACTTGTATCTGCATTTCCTACCAAACAGTTGGTGACTGGAAAGCATAGACCACAATCTACTTTTTAGTGAATTCTCTAATAGAGTGCTCAGCACATCATAGGGGCAAGAAAGATTTTGATACTGAGACTATCCCATCTTTTTTCATTTTCACACTAATATTGAGGACTTCCTAGTTTGTTTTATAAAGTACCTTCATATAATTTTTTCTTATGAATGAATGAAATTGATTCTTGGATTAAGTAAAAATAAAATATTGTAATGTGGACCCAGCAGAGCTACTCCTAGGTATAGGCAGAGTGGGTTTGGGCTTAAGGCCACCAACTTTAGATATCACCTCTACTCACTTTGAAGATAGCCAATGGATTCTGAAAATAGTTCCTATTCTAATACAAATGTTGACACATACAGTCCTTAGGTTATTAGATTAATGTAGAGCAGAATAGGGTGTGAGGAGTGGAATCAGAGAGAGAAAAGAAAGATAGAAAAGCTCTGGGGCTTGAGTCCTACAAGGAAAGGAGAGGTGAATGTGTACCCAATGCGGAGACCTAGGTCTCTAAAACGCTATTGGGTGATTAACAAAATGCTAAGGTTTGACTTCATCTATGTCACAATGTTCCTTGATCCACTCAATTCTGACTGAAGGTAAGTGCCTTTTGGAAGCCTACAAAACAAATTCCAACCAGTTTCCTCAATCTCTAAAGTGAGAACACATTTACATTTTGAGTGTTAGCGTAATAATTTCTGTTTCCCAGGTTGGTTTTTTGTTGTTGTTGTTGTTTTGTTTTTGTTTGTTTTTTGTTTTTTTTTTTTGAGACAGAGTTTGCCTCTTGTTGCCCAGGCTGGAGTGCAATGGTCTGCCTCCCAGGTTGAAGCAATTCTCCTGCCTCAGCCTCCTGAGTAGCTAGAATTACAGGTGCATGCCACCACACCCAGCAAATATTTGTATTTTTAATAGAGACAGAGTTTTGCCGTGTTGACCAGGCTAGTCTTGAACTCCTGACATCAGGTGATCCACCGGCTTCGGCCTCCTAAAGTGCTGGAATTACAAGCGTGAGTCATCGTGCCCAACCCAGGTTGCTTATTAAATAAAACATAGAATAATACTAAGAAATATTTATAGTTTAGAGTGAAAATAGAGAAGCAGGCCAGGCATGGTGGCTCATGCCTGTAATCCCAGCACTTTGGGAGGCCAAGGCAGGAGGATCACTTTGAAGCCGGGAGTTTGAGACCAGGCTGGGCAATATAGTGAAATCACATTTCTACAAAAAAAAAAGAAAATAGAGAAGCATAGTGTATTTTACAGCTGGGATGAAAATAAAAACACAGTAAGAATATAAAACTGAGATTTCAAACCATGGCATAAACTGGACTTGTGATTGTAATGGTGTAGTTTTGAAAAGAAATCATGTGTTAGGAGGCAGTTCCAAGATGGCCGAATAGGAACAGCTCCAGTCTACAGCTCCCAGAGTGAGCGACACAGAAGACAGGTGATTTCTGCATTTCCAACTGAGCTTTGAAGAGAGTAGTTTTTCTCCCAGCATGGAGTCTGAGATCTGAGAATGGACGCACTGCTTCCTCAAGTGGGTCCCTGACTGCCGAGTAGCCTAATGGGGAGGCACCCCCCAGTGGGGGCAGACTGACACCTCACACAGCCGGGTACCCCTCTGAGATGAAGCTTCCAGAAGAACGATCAGGCAGCAACATTTGCTGTTCAGCAATATTCACTGTTCTGCAGCCTCTGCTGCTGATACCCAGGTCTGGAGTGGACCTCCAGTAAAATTCAACAGACCTGCAGCTGAGGATCCTGACGATTAGAAGGAAAACTAACAAACAGAAAGGACATCCAGACCAAAACCCCAATGTACGTCACCATCATCGAAGACCAAAGGTAGATAAAACCACAAAGATGGGCAAAAAACAGAGCAGAAAAGCTGAAAATTCTAAAAATCAGAGCACCTCTCCTCCTCCAAAGGAACGCAGCTCCTGGCCAGCAATGGAACAAAGCTGGACGGAGAATGACTTTGACAAACTGAGAGAAGGTTTCAGACAATCAAACTTCTCTGAACTAAAGGAGGAAGTTCGAACCCATTGCAAAGAAGCTAAAAACTTTGAAAAAAGATTAGACAAACGGCTACCAAGAATAACCAGTGTAGAGAAGTCCTTAAATGACCTGATGGAGCTGAAAACTATGGCATGAGAACTACATGATGAATGCACAAGCTTCAGTAGCCGATTTGATCAACTGGAAGAAAGGGTATCAGTGATTGAAGATCAAATGAATGAAACGAAGCCAGAAGAGAAGTTAAGAGAAAAAAGAGTAAAAAGAAATGAATAAAGCCTCCAGAAATATGGGACTATGTGATAAGACCAAATCTACATCTGATTGGTGTACCTGAAAGTGACAGGGAGAATGGAACCAAGTTGGAAAACACTCTGCAGGATATTATCCAAGAGAACTTCCCAAATCTACCAAGGTAGGCCAACATTCAAATTCAGGAAATACAGAGAACACCACAAAGATATTCCTCGAGAAGAGCAACTCCAAGACACGTAATTGTCAGATTCACCAAAGTTGAAATGAAGGAAAAAATGTTAAGGGCAGCCAGAGAGAAATGTCGGGTTTCCCACAAAGGGAAGCTCATCAGACTAACAGCAGATGTCTCAGTAGGAATTCTACAAGTCAGTAGAGAGTGGGGGCCAATATTCAACATTCTTAAAGAAAAGAATTTTCAACCCAGAATTTCATATCCAGCCAAACTAAGCTTCATAAGTGAAGGAGAAATACAATCCTTTACAGACAAGCAAATGCCGAGTGATTTTGTCACCACCAGACCTGCCTTACAAGAGCTCCTGAAGGAAGCACTAAACATGGAAAGGAACAACTGGTAATAGCCACTGCAAAAGCATGCGAAAATGTAAAGACCATCAATGCTAGGAAGAAACTGCATCAACTAACGAGCAAAATAACCAGCTAACATCATAATGACAGGACCAAATTCACACATAACAATATTAACCTTAAATGTAAGTGGGCTAAATGCTCCAATTAAAACACACACACTGGCAAATTGGATAAAGAGTCAAGACCCATCATTGTGCTGTATTCAGGAGACCCATCTCACGTGCAGAGACATACATAGGCTCAAAATAAAGGGATGGAGGAAAATCTACCAAGCAAATGGAAAACAAAAAAAGGCAGGAGTTGCAATCATAGTCTGAAAAAAGAGACTTTAAACCAACAAAGATCAAAAGAGAAAAAGAAGGCCATTACGTAATGGTAAAGGGATCGATTCAACAAGAAGAGCTAACTATCCTAAATATATATGCACCCAATACAGGAGCACCCAGATTCATAAAGCAAGTCCTTAGAGACTTACAAAGAGACTTAGACTCCCATACAATAATAATGGGAGATTTTAACACCCCACTGTCAACATTAGACAGATCAACGAGACAGAAAGTTAACGAGGATATCCAGGAATTGAACTCAGCTCTGCAGCAAGCAGACCTAATAGACATCTACAGAACTCTCCACCCCAAATCAACAGATTATATATTCTTCTCAGCACCACATCACACTTATTCCAAAATTGATCACATAGTTGGAAGTAAAGCACTCCCCAGCAAATGTAAAAGAGAAATTACAACAAACTCTCTCAGACCACAGTGCAATCAAACTAGAACTCAGAATTAAGAAACCCACTCAAACCCGCTCAACTACATGGAAACTGAACAACCTGCTCCTGAATGACTACTGGGTACATAATGAAATGAAGGCAGAAACAAAGATGTTCTTTGAAACCAGTGAGAACAAAGACACAACATACCACAATCTCTGGGACACATTTAAAGCAGTGTGTAGAGGGAAATTTATAGCACCAAATGCCCACAAGGAAAAGCAGGAAAGATCTAAAATTGACACTCTAACATCACAACTAAAAGAACTAGAGAAGCAAGAGCAAGCACATTCAAAAGCTAGCAGAAGGCAAGAAATAACTCAGATCAGAGCAGAACTGAAGGAGATAGAGACACAAAAAACCCTTCAAAAAATCAATGAATGCAGGAGCTGGTTTTTTGAAAAGATCAACAAAATTGATAGACCCCCAGCAAGACTAATAAAGAAGAAAAGAGAGAAGAATCAAATAGACACAGTAAAAAATGACAAAGGGGATATCATCACCGATCCCACAGAAATACAAACCACCATCAGAGAATACTATAAACTCCCCTATGCAAATAAACTAGAAAATCTAGAAGAAATGAGTAAATTCCTGGACACATACACTCTTCCAAGGCTAAACTAGGAAGAAGTTGAATCCCTGAATAGACCAATAACAGGCTCTGAATTTGAAGCAATAATTAATAGCCTACCAACCAAAAACAGTTCTGGACCAGTTGGATTCACAGCCAAATTCTACCACAGGTAAAAGGAGGAGCTGGTACCACTCCTTCTGAAGCTATTCATATCAATAGAAAAAGAGGGAATCCTCCCTAACTCATTTTATGAGGCCAGCATCATCCTGATACTAAAGCCTGGCAGAGACACAACACAAAAAGAGAATTTTAGACCAATATTCCTGATGAACATTGATGAAAAAATCCTCAATAAAATACAGGCAAACTGAATCCAGCAGCACATCAAAAAGCTTATCCACCATGATCAATGGGTTTCATCCCTGGGATGCAAGGCTGGCTCAACATACACAAATCAGTAAACGTAATCCAGCATATAAACAGAACCAAAGACAAAACCACATGATTATCTCAATAGATGCAGAAAAGGCCTTTGACAAAATTCAACAGCCCTTCATGTTAAAAACTCTCAATAAATTGGGTATTGATGGGATGTTCTCAAAATAATAAGAGCTGTTTATGACAAACCCACAGCCAATATCATATGGAATGGGCAAAAACTGGAAGCATTCCCTTTGAAAACTGGCACAAGACAGGGATGCCCTCTCTCACCACTGCTATTCAATATAGTGTTGGAAGTTCTGGTTAGGGCAATCAGGCAGGAGAAAGAAAGAAAGGTTATTCAATTAGGAAAAGAGGAAGTCAAATTGTCCCTGTTTGCAGATGACATGATTGTATATTTAGAAAACCCCATCATCTCAGCCCAAAATCTCCTTAAGCTGATAAGCAACTTCAGCAAAGTCTCAGGATACAAAATCAATGTGCAAAAATCACAAGCATTCTTATACACCAATAACAGACTAACAGCCAAATCATGAGTGAACTCCCATTCACAATTGCTTCAAAGAGAATAAAATACCTAGGAATACAACTTACAAGGGATGTGAAGGACCTCTTCAAGGAGAACTACAAACCACTGTTCAATGAAATAAAAGAGGGCATAAACAAATGGAAGAACATTCCATGCTTATGGATAGGAAGAATCAATATTGTGAAAATGGCCATACTGCCCAAAGTAATTTATAGATTCAATGCCATCCCCATCAAGCTACCAGTGACTTTCTTCACAGAATTGGAAAAAACTACTTTAAAGTTCATGTGGAACCAAAAAAAGAGCCCACATTGCCAAGCCAATCTTAAGCCAAAAGAACAAAGCTGGAAGCATCACACTACCTGACTTCAAACTATACTGCAAGACTACAGTAACCAAAACAGCATGGTACTGGTACCAAAACAGAGATATAGACCAATGGAACAGAAAGGAGCCCTCAAAAATAATGCCACACATCTACAGCCATCTGATCTTTGACAAACCTGACAAAAACAAGAAATGGGGAAAGGATTGCCTATTTAATAAACGGTGCTGGGAAAACTGGCTAGCCATATGTAGAAAGCTGAAAAGGGATCCCTTCCTTACACCTTACACAAAAATTAATTCAAAATGGATTAGAGACTTAAATGTTAGACCTAAAACCGTAAAAACCCTAGAAGAAAACCTAGGTAATACCATTCAGGCCACAGGCATGGGCAAGGACTTCATGACTAAAACACCAAAAGCAATGACAACAAAAGCCAAAATTGACAAATGGGATCTAATTAAACTAAAGAGCTTCTGCATAGCAAAAGAAACTACCATCAGAGTGAACAGACAACCTACAGAATGGGAGAAAATGTTTGCAATCTGCTCATCTGACAAAGGGATAATATCCAGAATCTACAAAGAACTCAAACAAATTTACAAGAAAAAAAAAAACCATCAAAAAGTGGGCAAAGGATATGAACAGACCCTTCTCAAGAGAAGACATTTATGCAGGCAACAGACACATGAAAAAATGCTCATCATCACTGGCCATCAGAGAAATGCAAATCAAAACCACAATGAGATACCATCTCACACCAGTTAAAATGGCGATCATTAAAAAGTCAGGAAACAACAGGTGCTGGAGAGGATGTGGAGAAATAGGAACACTTTTACACTGTTGGTGGGACTGTAAACTAGTTCAACAATTGTAGAAAACAGTGTGGAGACTGCTCAAGAATCTAGAACTAGAAATACCATTTGACCCAGCCATCCCATTACTAGGCATATACCCAAAGGATGATAAGTCATGCTGCTAGAAAGATACATGCACAGATATGTTTATTGAGGCACTATTCACAATAGCAAAGACTTGGAACCAACCCAAATGTCCACCAATGATAGACTGGATTAAGAAAATATGGCACATATACACCATGGAATACTATGCAGCCATAAAAAAGGATGAGTTCATGTCCTTTGTATGGACATGGATGAAGCTGGAAACCATCATTCTGAGCAAATTATCACAAGGACAGAAAACCAAACACTGCATGTTCTCACTCATAGGTGGGAATTGAACCACGAGAACACTTGGACACAGGATGGGGAACATGACGCACCAGGGCCTGTCATGGGGTGGGAGAAGGGGGAAGGGATAGCATTAGGAGATATACCTAATGTAAATCACAAGTTAATGGATGCAGCACACCAACATGGAACATGTATACATATGTAACTAACCTGCATGTTGTGCACATGTACACTAGAACTTAAAGTATAATAAAAATAAAAGTAAAAAATAAAAGAAATCATGTGTTAAGCAGTTATGAAGGTTAAATTCTCAGTACTCTCAGTCACTCTCAGTTCTCTACATGTTGTGAGCTATAATGACTTAAAAAGACAAGTGAAAACTACACAGAAAGCTTTAAAAATATTAGCTATCTTTCTATATTTGTCACTCAACTTGCTCTTACGATAGTGGAAAACTTCCCCTTACCACCCCACCCCCCGCAAAAAAAAAAAAAAAACTGATGGAAGTCTTTAAATCCTAATTACTTTCTGGTTTTTGGTATCCACAATGGGCACCTGAATAAATGTAGAAATTATGAAGCTTTGACATCCCTATCCCCTAAAAAATCAGTTGATGAGCACACTTCATGCAGAACTCCAAATAATAAACAGAAACTGGAAGACTTACTGTCAGACGATCACTACTTAAACCTAGATGTAATGAAAGCAGAGGTCAGGACCTGCTTTGTAAAATAGACATAAATACATTTTATGCTTACAAAATATCTTGGCTGGATAAATTTTTGTTTATGTTTCCATTTATTTCATAACGACAAATAAAAGAGTAGAATTTTTATAGACATTGACAGAATATGGGGATGTAAGTTTTAAAGCATGAAATAAATAAACTTTTATAATGATTTAACCAAAATATACAGTCAGGTGCAGTGACTCATTTCTGTAATCCCAGAACTCTGAGAGGCCGAGACAGGCAGATTGCTTGAACTCAGGGGTTTGAGAGCAGCCTGGGCAACAGAGTGAAACCCCATCTCTACAAAAAAAATACAAAAAAAAAAAAAAAAAAACTTCAGCCAGATGTGGTGATGTATGCCTCATCACACCACTGCCCTCCAACCTGGGTGACAGAATGAGATCCTGAGATCTGGTCTCAAAAATATATATATATATAAATAAACATGTATATTTATATATATGTGTGTGTATATTTATCTATATATGAATAAATATGTATATTTTATACCTATCTATATATAGATAGCTAGATATCTCTATGTATATGAGAGAGATAAATTTTGTATGTTTTATATGTCTGTAGATAGCTAGGTATCTATATATAGAGAGAAATATTATATATTTCATATATAGAGAGAGGAAAATTATATATTATATACAGATATCTATAGAGATAAATATTACATATTTTATATATATCTGTATATGTAGATAGCTAGAGATCTCTCTATAGATATATATATATAGAGAGAGAGAGAGAAAGAGAGAGAGAGAGAAAATAAGTTTAGCATTTAGAGGGATAGGGGTCTGTAAGCTCATATAATCCAATTGTCCCACCGTAAAGAAGAAAATCAAGGCCCAGAAGGAATGTCACCTGTGCAGCGTCACCTAGTTGTGAATAAGTGCTGAGCAGAGAAATCTTGAATCCCAGACTTGTGCTTTTAAGCCAGGCAAACTACGATGCATGGATTAAATTGAAATTGCTGCTTGATTTTGTTAGGGCTGAATGACTTATATATATTTAATGGTTAAAAATGTTTAAAAAGAATAATTTTCACTACAACAGTAGAATGGAGTAGCTGTGACAATGATTGTACTACCTACCATGCCAAAAAGTACCATCTGGCCTTTGACAGAAGACGTTTGTTGACCAATGGCTTAAGAAACAAGTTTGAAAATTAAATCCTGAAGCCTGCTTTCTACAGTCACCAAAAAAATAACCTGTACAAAATTTCTCATTTGTCAAATTCAGATTTTTTTTTAAAGCATATTCAGAAAGCTCCTAAACACTTATTTCCTGCATTATTTGGGCTTGAATAGTTCTTTGTTTTGGGCAAGTTTAATTTGGTTGAATGGACTAGAGACACATCCAAGCAAGCTTAAGAGAATTGACTAAGGATGGAGCTGAAATTCATGGAAATCTAAAATCAAGATACTACTGAAAAGCCCCCCCAGAGGCTGGAGCTAAAGGGTGTTTCTGAATTTTAGTTAGCCCTAGCTACTTTAGAAACAAGAATTCAATAACCTTTTTCCTGGTGCTCTGTCTTACTTGACAGCCATACTCCTCTCAAGTGTTTTTCTCCAGTATCAACCGCCTCTTTTGGTTTATTTTAGGTCTGTGCTACTTCAAAACTTGACTTTTGATGTGGTCCCACACAGGCACCTCAATCTAAACTCAGCTTTCATGGCCTGTTAAGAGTAGCAAATCTGATTAGCTAAGTTGATTCTTGAGGCATTAACCTAATTACTCAAAAATATATCTGCTTAGCTTTACTCATCCTTTATTGTAGCTAATTGGTTGCTGGGAAATCTGTGATTTGGCTTCTCTAAGATCAAGAATTCCTTCATTCCAACCATTCCTGATTCAGAAGATGGCAGCCTGGGAAGAAGCAGCCCCCATGAGGGCTAGCACAGTGATGTGTCCTTTAGAAGAAGCTGTGTTTGGGGCACCATCGCCCAAAATAGTTCTTCTTGGTTTCCATGTGTAATACTTTTCTCTACAGCTAGATTTGAAATCCCTTAAGGGAAAAAAAATACTTCTACTTTTATATCCATGGTCGTTCTTGATAAATCTTACTTAAGGTTGCTCAGAATAAGTTGTGGCCTGAATGATCAGTCTACCAACTGGTATAACAAATAAATCAACAGACTTTAAATTATTCAAGACCAAAATATATAAAACAAACAACTGCAAAAACGTATTAGGTTTTTTTTAAGTAAAATGTGATTTGTGTGTATGTCTGTTTCCTGAATAGCTAGGTATTCAAATCAGCTCTCTACTTTAGTTCAGTTGAAGATATTTTGATTTTAATTTTTCACATTAAATGTATTAATATAGTTTCAATAATAAATAGTTTAATAAAGCATAAAATTTATTAATATAGAGCTTAATCCCAGAGAAAAACAGGGAACCTAGAAATAAGTTAAAAATAAAACAAAGTCAGGGGAATATTTCCATATTAATGACTAAAATTTTTTCCTCAAAGTAAGAATGAGAATAGAAAGAAACTGCCTACCTGGGCTTCTCTGATAGAATGTCCCCAAATTTGAGAATCCTTACATTTGGTGGCCCTGAATCTAAAGCTTTTCTTTAAAATCAAAGCTTTTAATATCAATGAATGGTTGCAAAATGCAATAGTACTTTATAGTGTAACTTGACAAAGAATCATTGGTTAATGCAATGCTTTTTTCTTTCACAAAATTGGTGGCAATCACAATCCAGAATTTATAACAGATAAGAGTCTCATGTGTTAGAACATTGAGGGAAAAATTTCAGGTACCATTTCCACCATTCAGGATTAAATTTTTATTTCAAGTTAAAAGCAAAATATAATATTGTATATTTATTGTCTCCCCTCAGCTTATTTTTTTAAAAAATCTATTTAATGAAAAATATAGTGTAACTTAATTCGAGCTCATTTAGGACTT
Organism: Theropithecus gelada; assembly: GCF_003255815.1. Taxonomy (NCBI): domain Eukaryota; kingdom Metazoa; phylum Chordata; class Mammalia; order Primates; family Cercopithecidae; genus Theropithecus; species Theropithecus gelada. The sequence goes on along the minus strand of NC_037679.1, from coordinate 110,684,857 downwards.
CATATTTGTACTCTACAAATAAAATTCAAGACAGTGATAGCAAAAGCATAATAAAAATTAATCTAAATTCAGCTCTTTCAAAAATATTATATATATAGGCTCAGCAAAGAAACACAGGCAAATATTTAAGTAACTATATATAAGATGATGAATTTTTTAAATTAATTTAGATAACCAGAATAATAGTAAGTGTTCACACATAATGTTACAGATTTGAAATAGAGAATGCACTCGTGTATTATAAGTAATAAAATTGATTTTCTTTTAAAAGTACCTTAAAATAGGTGACAATAGTGATTATATATCTATTCCATAATATCAGTTAAATGTATCCATCTCCCTCTGACATATAAATAACACAATATAGCATTATTCTTCCTAAAAGAAACTGACTATATGAAAGTTCAACATATGGGGAAATAATAACATGCCTACAAAAGTAAAGAAGCTCTTATGATATGACATTAAATTCTGGATCTAAAGTTGTTCTGGGAATAGTTATTTACACTGCTGGTAAATTTCATATTAGAGGTCCTAGTCTATTGAGTACTTTCCTCCTATTCCCATCATAAAAAAACACACACACACATAAAACAAACATTTCTCTAAATACAAAAGTCCTGTCCTGGACTTCTAATATCTCTGTGTTTAAAGTCCCCACAAACTGCCTCTACCAATAATGAAATATCTATATATATTCATTGTTATCTAATAATTTATACCATTATTCTGATAGCTTTATTTTATTATAAATTTTGTAAGAAAGATTTTAAAATTGATTTGTTCCATAAGAAGAGTTGGTATCTTCTGGAGGATTTGGATACAGAAAGTCTCTGTGAGTGGATCATAAAAGAGTATTTTATTGAAGGCAACCATATTTTAATGCTGAGTTGGACACAAATTATTTAAATCATTTAATTTTTTATTTGTCATACATTTATCTTAATGTTAACATAATATAATATACTACAAAAGACTGTGTGCTACATTACTGGCCAATCAAATCCTGTCCTTATTATGTAAATTTGGTATTATAATTGGCCATCTTCTACCCCTATTCCCCACTTTTCTTCTGCAATATGACTATGTTTAGGAATAGCCCAATATCAACATAGTTCACCAGGAAATTTGTCTTAGTCCTCTCCATATACATGTCAATAAATAGCTCAACATCTATATAATATATATGGAAATATTATACTAATATGGATGTTTACGTATTATATATGTGTGAAACATTTCATAATATCAACTTTAGAAATTCTTCCCCTCTACATATAGTTGTCCTCCCACGTATTTGAAATAATTCAAAATATGCGACTTAATTTTTGTGATTATTAAGTCCTATCAATGAAAGAGAATCTCAAGTCACACTAGAAGAAAAAATATTGCAAGTAATTTGTATATAAATAAGAATTGTGAGTATACTGAAGTTGGTAAACTTTTTATAACATGCAGCCAGGCACAGTGGCTCATGCCTGTAATCCTACCACTTCGGGAGGCCAAGATGGGTTGATCCCTTGAGTCGAGGAATTTGAGACCAGTCTGGGCGACACAGTGAGATCTCATCTCTAAAAAAAATAGAAAACTTAGCCGAGCATGGTGGCACATGTCTGTAGCCCCACACATGGGAGGCTGAGATGAGAGAATCACTTGACCCTAGGAGGCTGAGGTTGCAGTGAGCCAGTATCGCACCATTGCACTCCAGCCTCAGTGACAGAGTGAGACCCTGTTTCAAAAATGTATATATAAATAACATTTTGTATATGTGCATGGAATAAAGACAATGATTTTTTACCAGCCCACCTGGTAAAAGGTTTTACCTGCCTACTTTCTTCTACTAAAGCAGCAAGTGAAAGAAACAGCTAGTATCCTTTTATTCCCAATATAAATTCTTACTCATTCTGTGCAAGGGAAGAGATGTAATAAATATATTCTTTTTTCAGAGAGCAAAAACTTATGTCCTTCCCAGTTACACAAATTGGCGGTAAAGTAGAATAAAATGAGGGATCCACCATGTTGCTTTTGCTTTCACCATTAGCATTAGTTAACAGTTGCCTGCTTTTAGGAAAGTCAAATACTAGAAAATTAAATAAGCTAGAGATGAGCCAAATTTAAAATTCACCCCAGACCTGCATGAAATCTAGCTGAATATATTCTGACTGGTTGTTTTGCTTAACACATTATTTATTGTGAAACACAGGGAGTCTCTGGGAAACTAAAATAAATATAACAGTACTAGTACCCATAGAATTTTAAAATTTCCAAGTTATGTGTCACAAACTTTGTAATTTTTAGGTACAAGGGATTAGAGGAGAATGTTAAAAATCAAGAGATAGCTGGACATGGTGGCTCATGCCTATAGTCCCAGCACTTTGGGAGGTGAGATAGGAAGATCACTTGAGGCCAAGAGTTGGAGACCAGCCTGGGCAACATGGTGAAACCCCATCTCTACTAAAAATACAAAAATTGGCCAGGTATGCTGGCACAGGCCTGTAGTCCCAGCTACTCAGGAGCCTATGGCAGGAGAATTGTTTGAACCCGGGATGGGGAGGTTGCAGTGAGCTAAGATTGCACCACTGCATTCCAGCCTGGGTGACAGAGCAAGACTGTGTCTCAAAAAAAAAAAAAAAAAATCAAGACACAAGGAAAAAGATGGGGAGAGTGGGAAAATAAGGCAAAATCAGGGGAATTATTTTCCATTGTGAAAACCAATCAATCATAAACTTTGATTGAAATTCTCCTTAATAGACTAAAACACAATGTTTTTGTTTGGATAGACCTGTATTTATTTATTTATTTATTTTTGGTGACAAGTAGTTTTCCCGCTGGATAGCTATGATCTTTACTCATGTTATTCTTTCACAAACTCATAGATTTCTATCATAGAGATTTAGGCCTTGGGAAATTCTCTTCTTTTTCAGGTACATTTTGCAAAGCAATGGACACAATGCTTTTTCTCTGTCCTTCTAACCTCATTTTTGCCTTCTAACCTCGTTTTGCAAAAGCAACATGGTGGATCCTACATTTGACAAAGGAATGGGCACAGTGCTTTTTCTCTGTCTAACCTCATTTTGCCACGTCCTGACCATCTTCATGTCAAAGTATTCATGTCCATTCTCAAAAAATGAATAAAGCTTTTTTAACATTATAAATTAAATTTACTGTCCATATTTTTTTTTAGCCAAATACTCTGTATAAAGTCTTGAAGTTATATACATTGCATTTTTCAAAAAATGGTTTTCAAAGGATCATACGTTGTTTTCTCTGGATCCTGAAATTTGTACAATTTATTGACATTGCCCGTGATATGTGTTTGACTTGTGCTTTGGAGGCCACTACTCCGAATGGGTTGGCCTGTGAACATGGACCCACACAGGATCTAGCCCAGGATGCATGCAGAGGGACTCTACTGGGATTTACTGCACCTTTGAGCAAAAATATCAGAGTACAAAGTGTGGAGGCTGTTGGCCCATTGTGGCCTGTGGGAATAGTGAGAAGTTATCGTGGCAATCCTCGAAGACCAAAATCTATTTTGTGTTGTGACTAAATCATAGGAAGATACACTAACCTAATGTGCCCAGCGGCAGCTCCTGGCCCAGATCACAGATCTAGAACTTGGGTGAGGTACTGTGCAAAGATTTTGATCCTAGAAATCAAATGGTTGATTCTAGGCTCTACTTTTTAAACAAAGGTATCACCTCTGACAATGTAGACAGACTCTCTGAGCTCTAGTTTTTTAATTTAAAAAATAAAAATTATACCCGGGCCATGAAGTGGTGGTGAGGTCTTAAGAAAAGTCATGTAGCCGGGCACGGTGGCTCAAGCCTGTAATCCCAGCACTTTGGGAGGCCGAGATGGGCGGATCACGAGGTCAGGAGATCGAGACCATCCTGGCTAACACGGTGAAACCCCGTCTCTACTAAGAAATACAAAAAATAGCCGGGCGAGGTGGCAGCGCCTGTAGTCCCAGCTACTCGGGAGGCTGAGGCCGGAGAATGGCGTGAACCCGGGAGGCGGAGCTTGCAGTGAGCTGAGATCCGGCCACTGCACTCCAGCCTGGGCGACAGAGCGAGACTCCGTCTCACAAAAAAAAAAAAAAAAAAAAAAAGGAAAGTCATGTAAAGAAGTGGTTCATACACAGCAAGTGCCTAGGGATAGTTCTAACCCCTGTTTTCTCCCCTTAAAGAATTTCCCTAGAGGGGCTTAAGAAAAATTCCAGGACCAGTTCACATTTGCAACAGATAGAGAAAGAAGCTTGTTAAAAGACAAATCCGTATTTCTTAACAAATGACATAATATGGTAGGAGCATGCACACCAAAGGTTGTGTGGACTCATGAGGGAGGGCCATATAACTCGCTGTGATTATTCATTGTGAGGCATGGAGTCATTGGAGGTAAGTCTGGAGCGGGTGATCATTTATCTGAGAGCAGCACTGAAAGGTAATAAAACAGGAAGTAATCAGATCAGATTCAGATTTTAGATAGATAATTCTGGTAGCAAAATAGATCATAAATTGGGGAATGGAAGCAAGTGTGAAAGTGGAAAGCACAAAGTTGTTTGTGTGTTTTTGAGTCTGTCTCTGTCGCCCTGGCTAGAGGGCAGTAGAGCCATCTCCGCTCACTGCAATCTCTGCCTCCTGGGTTCAAGCAATTCAGGTGCTTCAGCCACCGGAGTAGCTGGGATTACAGGCGTGCACCACTACGCCTGGTTAAGTTTTGTGTTTCTAGTAGAGACGGGGTTTTGCCATGTTGGCCAGGCTGGTCTTGAACTCCTGGGCTCAAGTAATCCACTGGCCTTGGATTCCCAAAGCACTGGGATTACAGACAGGAGTCACCGTGCCTGGCCTAGAAAGCACAGAGTTTAATAGTTATCTTCAAGAATAGCAAAAGCCTGAAATAGAACAATGACAAAAGGGCGCAGACAGACAGAAAGTAACATCAGGATTTGCTTTCTACTCCTGTGGAATAAAAGGCATAAGGAACATAGGAAGAGAAGATTTGAAGGAAAAGAGAAAATATATCACTGAAGGCTGAACAAAGCAAATGTTTTCCATCCCACCCACCTTGTTCAGGTGGTTCTTTCTTTTCTTTTCTTTTCTTTCTTGCTTTATTGCTTGCTTGCTTGCTTGCTTGCTTGCTTTCTCTCTCTCTCTTTTTCTTTCTTTATTTCTTCTTTCTTTCTTTCTTTCTTTCCTTCCTTCCTTCCTTCCTTCCTTCCTTCCTTCCTTCCTTCCTTC
>NC_037679.1:110663087-110679607 GCF_003255815.1 Theropithecus gelada | reverse complement strand
TTCTTTCTTTCTTTCTTTCTTTCTTTCTTTCTTTCTTTCTTTCTTTCTTTCTTTCTTTCTTTCTTTCTTTCTTTCTTTCTTTCTCTTTCTGTCCCTTTCTCTCTTTCTGTCTTTCTCTCTTTCCTTCTTTCTTTTTTGCTGGAGCACAGTGGCACAATTTCGGCTCATTGTAACCTCCACCTCCCAAGTTGAAGTAATTCTCCTGCCTCAACCTCCTGAGTCGCTGGGATTAAAAGTGTGTGCCACCACGCCAGCTAATTTTTAGTAGTGACCAGAGTCTCGCCATGTTGCCAAGGCTGGTCTTGAGTTCCTGGCCTCAAGTGGTCCCCTCACTTTGGCCTCCCAAAATGCTGGGATTACGGGTATGAGCCACTGTGCCCAGTCAGTTTAGGTTAAATTCAGACTTTAAACATTTCTTGTTTGCAAACAGAAAATAATAGCTCAGAACCTTAGAGATTATAGCTTCATCAATATTTAAGGGGTATGATATATGTCAATAATTAATGAAAAAAATATTAAAATAATACGGCGTTAGGCTGTGGATAAAATATTCATATATTCTGACCCTAAAACCAAAATATGTGATCTGATAATAAACTTTTTTTCTTCTTTCTCATTTGTGAAGTTAAATTACACAAAAATAATTCAAAAGGGAATTACCTTTTGAATTACCTTTATTTTAAAAAGAACATTTTTATGAAATCTAAACTGATCTGGAAAACTCAGACTATGCAGTCACTAACCATAGAAGAATTGATCACTTAAAAAACACATATCAACATAATTTTAGTCATAAAACCTTCAACCATTTTATGAAAAAATATCAGTGTTTTTCTGGGACTGAGCTAAACTTCATTATCATCACTATCTCTTTGAACCCTACAGTTTGAAAATAACTGTGTGACTCAACACACTAATATATGTTATCTCTTAAGACCAGTTCAGATATTAATGTCATTAGTTAGTGAATTAGTCTCTTTCCATACCTGGTCTAGGCATTAAGGATCCAGGTGCTGCTTATACCATTCCAATGCCATTTGGTCCACAGCGGCTTTGGGTGAGTAATACAAAATTTTTGTTCTAATTTTATTTGTTTTCTTCTTTTTTTCTTCCTAGAGAAACGTGGAAATCCATGCAATTTCATTTTAGAAGCTGTAACCTAATTGCACATGGCTTATCCTGCTAGTCTATATGTCTTCATATATTTTGAACTGTATTTTAATTTATGGCCAGTCCCAGATTTTATTAAAATACTTAAAGAATTATACTACAATATATTGTAATATTTTCCACATGTTGATTCGGTTTCTAATATAGTAGACACACAGAAATACCTAAAACCTGGGCAAATTAAAACCTGGGTCTATCAGCTTTTAATTTCAATAGTTACATAGGAAAGCTTACATGCACAATTAACCTCTATGATTGAACCATGACCATGTCATTTAAGTTGACCATAATTGTGTCATGTGGATTCATTGATATTCTTAGAAATTTTTAAGGAATATATGAGATGACAAAATAATCCTCAGAAACTCTTCAAATAAAAACTTCCTACCATAGGAAAGTCAATGCTTAAGATGACTCTGTTGCACTAATTTTAATAACACGCATGATTACCATTTTTTAAAGTTTTATCATTAAAAAAATTTAAGATGCCTCTTTCCGATGCAATGAATTCAAATACTCTCAACAGTTAATCTTGGCAACAAAATTTGTTCTACTGAGTTATATTATTTTATTCCAAGTCCCACTGAAAATAAAATTGATCATGTAGCTGAGTTATGGTCACTATAATTTACTTCTTACGTTATATCCTAAATGTCATCCATACTGTCTCAAATATAAATTACTGGATAATCTTCATTCCTTCTTCTCTGCCCTTGTTTCACTATTGCTTCAAACTTTCAAATAATCGTACTCATTTATTGAAAGCTTTGGGGTTTAATATAAAGCAGAAAACCAAACCACAATGACACTAATTCAATGGGTCATTGAATTGCTAGCTTTGCCAGAGAAGAGAATCTTCAATGAACTACATTTGGCATGTCTTTTGCTAGAGTTTCTTTGAAAAAGGAAAATAATATTTGCATGTCATGTTTTAAATACATAACATATAGAAAAATCTAGAGTGATAATGAATTTTTCACTCTACTCAAAATTTCAAAGTAGAACTCCTTAAAATCACTTTATTGTGTGTAAAATAGAATATCATTTGTAAAACAACAAATCAGTTTCTGCATATTTTCAGAAATATGTCTATTATAAAATGAGATAAAGTTATAACTGAGTAGCAGTTGAGATGTGACAACAATTTGGTTATCACAATAATCTGGTTGATTAGACTATTTGGCTCTATTTGGCTTCTATAATCATGATAGAAAAGCAGTTAAAAGGAACTCAAAAAAAATTTTAAAATAAAAATAAAACAAAAGAAATGCTGAGGTTTGAACCCTTAATTTTGAAGAAGTGTTAGAATTGTAGTATCATTCACAGGGTGAGCAAGTCATAGAGAGAGGTTCGCTTTTTGGGAAAATGCCCTAAGTTTGATTTGTGCCAGTCATACATTCAGCAAAGAATGTTTAACAGGCAGTTCAAAATAATAACTACCACTAAATAATGCTTTAAATTTAACAAAGTGCTTTTGTAGTTATCATCTCATTTGATCTTCACAAAAACCTATGAGTTGATAGTCAGGACAAATCTTATCATAATCAAATTCATATCATAAATAGACTTAGGAATGGAAACAAGAGATTTGAGGAGAACACAAAATATTTCAACCCTGGTGCTTTTACAGCTTTTGATCCTTTTAAACTCTACTTATAAAAGTAAGTATTTTATCCCAGCCTGGGCAACAAAGCAAGGCCTCATCTCTACAAAAAATACAAAGTTCAGCTGGGTATGGTGGTGAGCACCTGTAATCCCTGCTATATGGGAGGCTGAAGTGGAAGGATCACTTGAACACAGGAGGCTGAGGTTGCAGTGAGCTATGAACAGTCCACTGGACTGACACTGGGTGACAGAGCAAGATCCTATCTAAAAAATTGTTTTTAATAAAATAAAATAATTTATCATTATTCAAATATTTATAAACTTTTATTGGAAGGTTATTTAGAGTAATCCACGAACCAATTAATCCAATGGTCAACTTCTTACAGACTGTTGTTAATTTCCTCTTGTCAATTGCTATTTTTCTTTTACTGAAAATATTTCAATGTTGATTAGTTATTTGCCATGTAAATTTTATGACAGAAAGCTGATTAATCAATCAGTTTTGCTCATATAAAAATGTCTTAATGTTTAGACTTTCTGATTGCTTGTTTTTGGTCATGATTCTACTCAGACAAATTTTCCTGGATCTAGTATTATAGATGAATATTTCAATAATATATTATACTATATCCAATTTTATTTAGTCACATTTTATTTCTTGTGCAGTTGTGGCCTTTCTGTTTTATTTGGTGTTGATTATTCCTAGCAATTTCCTTTATTAGGGGTCACCCAACCAAAACACTATTGAGGTTAAAATGGTAGCGTCAACACCGAAATTACTTTGAATTGGGTGCTATCTGCATTTAGGGAGTACTTACTGCAAAATCTGAAGTAATACTCATTTTAAGAAGCAAAACGAAAAAGATGAAACAGAAAAGGATTTAGAGATCACTAAAATTTAAGCCTCATATATGACAATCTCTAGCAACCAATATTTCCTCAACAGATTATATTTTCTACATCATTGCACTTCTTTTATGGTAAGAAGTAATGAGTGAAACTTACCATCTCAAACCAATTGGCATGGAGCAGAAGTCCTGAATTGAATGAGATATAAGAAATCATTTCATTGGTATAAAGAATTTGAGATGAAATTTTTAACATTGAAAAATAGATAGAACAAAACAAGTAGATGCAACCAGGTGGGATTTCAAAAGTACCCACTTGGATTGGTGAGCAAAATAATTTGTCAATAACTGTATTCAAGTTTTTTTAAGTCACCGCTGAAAACGTTTAATGCCCTAGACTACTTTCTTCACCTTTTCAAATAGAGTAATTCCATACCTTCTCAAAAAATGGCTCTTATTCTTTAGCAACAATAATGACATTTGTATTTAATATATGGAGATATTCAGGCATTAAGATGATTAGGGTAGGTGACACCATGAGAAAATAAATTAAAACCCTTTACTCAGAAAAATTTGAAGGGTAAGGGTTTTAGAGTCATAAGTTTTAGAGTCAGATATGTACATTCAAATGCTTTCTCAACCACGTGAATCTCTTATGCAAGTTAGTGTCTCCTTCAAGGCCTCAATTTCCCCATTTATAAGTTGGAGACAATCATAGTTCTTATTTCATAGGTTTTTGTGAGGTTAAGTATGATAATACAGAATATTTAGACCAGCTTAAGCAACACAGTAAACATTTAGCAAGTATTATTTAACTAAAGTATACAACAATACATGTCTTTAAAGTTTTTTATGTGTTCAAAGGACTATGATGTAAAAATTTTACAGTAAATCGTGGCTGGTATTATTATAGCATCACTCTCTATTAGTATAAACATGGACTATAGAATCTAGAAAATGCTGTTATAAAATATTACCATCCTACATGCTATAAAAAATATGTTATTTTAAAAATATACTTGTGAGGGAAACCATAAAGATTTTTATACAAACATCTTCTTCTAATAGAAATGATTTTGTGTTTTAGCTTTGTCAACATACAGCAAGTGATATCAAATATTTCCTACATTGTGTTTTAAATTCAATTTCAATTTCAAATTATCATTCTAAATGGTATATAAGATTTTACAAAGTAAATCTTTTTATATTCATTTTTATAAATTATACTATATGTATTATCTCTATAGGACTTTAGAAGGATTTTTGCTATTTGTAAGTGAAGTAAATTTTCAAGCTCTGTTGCCTAGAGTAAAATCTTAGTTTCATAGTATAGTACAGAATATTTCTTAGCCTTTATGTACACACAGAATTGTTTTAACATCAAGAGAAACAAATTATAATGACAACATGTTGAAGAAATTAAAGCTTTACAAGAATCAACCTAATCTTACAGTTTCTATATTAATCTATTGTACTCTTGAATAATTGTAAATAGATATCAGAATTACAGCCAAATTTAAGAAGCTCCAGATTTTTAACTATTCCTCAAAGAGTAATTATATTGCTTGTGAAATATCAGTGCCTCATAAATATATTTTTAAATAGATCAAGGTGATAAAGAATGAATAAAGTAAGAAGGGGAAAAATAAACTAATGAAATAGACAATTGTATTTGAAGTAGTCATTTCTAATTACAGAAAACCTTCATTGATATCTTCTACCCTTAAAGAAACCAAACAGAATTAAGTAAAACACAAACTATATACCCTAATAAGAAGTGCAGATTTATTATTTTCAAATTCACACTGTATATTTAGCTGCTAATAAAAGCACTTCTAAGTAACAGTCTTTCATTGCGTGCTTTAATAAATAGGTGGGAATCATTTGAAATTAGGCCCATTTGTATCACACAATGTGTTAAAAATCTTTAAAAACAGCTTGGTTAAAAGCCTCAAGCAATCTTGTTTACACTATTAGCAAATCCTTGCTTCATAGATCATACAAAAGTAAATTTCAGCCTTGCCTAGTTCAAATTATCATAAATTCTGAATTATATTCAGCATTTTAAAGCTGGAAGGGACCTCAGAGATCTTCCAGTGAAGTCTACAATAATGAGATTTTCCTGACTGTTACATCTAAAATGCATGCCATATGTATAAACAAATTCTAAACATTGTTGACTATTTTCAAAAATGTTAGTGACACTGTATTGTTACTTCAAATGGTGTGTTTTTCCAAACATATCAAGAATTTCATGAGCTATTAAGAAACTTTTTGTCAGGATGATTTAAAATCATTAGCAGTGTGTTGCCTTGTTTGTGTTCTTTGCTTTATCATTTTGTTTTCTTATCCCACTCAGCTCTAGAAAGTTCAGGAAAATAGTCTTTACACTAACAGTTTGACTACACAGTATATATGAATAACATAGCCAACAATTTCAAGAACTTGTAAAAAGTCAAACCAGAACTATTACACAGATCTGAAATCACTAGTGGTGGGAGCCACCATGTGGCTTTCTACACACATGAGAGAAAGCCTACAATTTCACTCCAGTACTGTGTTCTGCTGAAGTGTATTTTGTACTGGGAGGAAATCAGAGGCCCTTGTATGCAACATACTGCAATTGTGTAACTATACACTACAAGTTCCATGAAATTGGCTCTCTCCTTGCCAGCCTCCTTAACCGCACATTCTAGTTCTCAGAGACTTTTCTAGGACCTTATGGGAAATTTATCAAAATATGCCGTCACTTTGAGCAGGAAGAAGTGGGGCTTTTGTCATTTGGGCACCATCTGCCCAGTCACCCTACTCCCTGATGTAACCTACTTTATTTGTCCATGCAATAAATATTTATAGAGCAACAACCAGGTGCCCAGCATATGCTAAGTTGCCAAGAGGAATGCAAAAGAAATGTTAGGGTTTCTGACCTCAAAGAGTTTTAAATCTGATTATGGAGAAAAATCACACTTTTGTGAAGCAGACAAATTACAATGCATAATAGTCTGCTCTAAGTGCCAGAGGCACAGTACACTTAACGTTTCAGGAAAAAGAGGATCAGTACAGACTCAAAGGCAAGAAGATACTCTGTAAAAGATAAATCTGGATCTAGATCTATTAGACTGGGTAACATTTTCTAAGGCTGGACATTCCATGTGTAAGAAATATCTGTGTCAGAAAGTCAAGAAAATAACTCTTCAACTGCAAAGTCACTACTCTGCCATTACACTGCCAGTACGTGGTGGCTATTAGTCATACATAATTATTTAATTTAAAATTAATCAAAATACAGGCTCACTTTCTCAGTAACACAAAATATATTTCAAGTGCTCAATATCCACATGTGGCTAGAGACTAAAGTATTGTACAATGCAGATTGAGAACATGTCTATCATCCTAGAAAGTTATTTCAGACAACTCTATACCTTATTTACTTCACAGCAAGATCAACCTAAAAGAAGTAGAAGACTCAGTTCAGGACACAGAAAACTTGATTTAATAATCAATGAGCCAAGGCAAAAAAAATCTTGTATGGAAATTCCACTGTGGATGCAAAGCATATTTCGGCACTCCATAAAGCCTATGTGTCATGTAGAACTTACCTTCTCAGAAGGATGGACCAATTAGTATGAAGGATATGGCATATAAGGAAGTAGGAAAGGAGTGGAATGAACTAGCTTATTTCGAGATGCCATATATACAAATGGGAAGTGGAATAACAATTTAGCAATGTCCAAGGGCAACAATATGAGAACTAGAGAAAGGAACAATAGAAAGCAATTTATGGATTTGACAAAAATTCTATCTTGCAGTATTAGCTCACCTGGAGACACAGCAAATGCCTTAGATTGCTGTAAACTTTGGGTGGTTTGTCTGTAAGAGTAAAAGAAAATCTAAACTAAATGGCTGGAAGAGGAAAGAATTAATAGGGGCAGAGGAGGAGGAGTTATGATTATTCTGTTGCTTCAGTTGCCTCATTGTGTTGAAAAGGATAAAAATCTGGGAAGAAGAATTCTCAAGTAAGAAACATTTCTTGTACAGATTCTCTGATGACCAGGGATTACAAGCACTCCTTAGCTCCCAGTACATTAGGACACTGTTACCTCCATATCTCTTCTTTTAATTACAATATTTACACATTTATACAGAGTATCCTTAGCTACCCCTCCATAAAAACCTTGTTTGTTGTTTATTTCTAATCACGATGCTATCTGGTAATATCCAAGGGAACCTATACCATGCAAACACCCTCTTGACCATGTTATCTGTTGTGACTGAGATTTTAATAGGTAACTAACAGGGCCCAATTGGTTGAATTAAACCTTTAATAATCATAAATTAACCTTTACATATTTCTCACAATCCCTGGCATAGCTGACTGATAAAATGAGTGAATTTGGGTGACATTGTGTGTGTGTGTGTCTGTGTGTGTGTGTGTGTGTGTGTTGCTAATAATACTTAAAGAATTTTTAAAGATGTGGCAAATTTTAGAGCTGAAAAAATGCTAAGTAATATAGTTTAAGACATTTGTGTTAATATATAAAAAACTGAGGCCTAAAAAATTTAAATGGTACACTTACAGGCACATAGTTTAATGACAGTTGTGTGATCCTATGTCCTAGCCCAATGTTTCTGTTTTATTACACTCTGATGTTAGCTGTGCCATTACTTTTAGTAGTCAACATATTAGAAGCAGCTCAACTATCAGTTCTAATTTTGGCTAATCAAATAATATGTGATTCCATTTAGAGTAATTAATATATTTAGCCACAAAATCTATATATCTTGATGAATATTTCTAAGCACTTTTATGAATATATACCTATCTTCTTTGTTTCTTGCTTTATCCTTATCTAGAGTTTCAATATTTGAAGATGGATAATTGGATGCAAATTCTTAGCCAACACAGACAGAAATGCATTTAAAACCCTTCTGCTTGGCAGACTATTACACTGATGGTTTCTAAAGCACCATGTCTCATAGTATTCACACTCTGATATAGTTCTTTCCCACTCTAGGCTTGGCCATGTGACTTGCTTTCCCCAACGGGACAGTGGCAAGTGTGATGCAAGCAGAAGCTTAACAAACAAATACTTGTACAGTGGGACTTGTCTTCTTGGAATGGTTCTTCTAGGAAGCCAGTTGCCATGCTGTAAAGAAGGTTGAACTAAAGGGGAACTTTATGGAGGAAAGACCCTGGAAGATGAGGATATCTTAGATATTCCATGCCCAGCAGAGACCTAATTAAGCTCAAGCACATGAATAACCTAAGCTATTGTACAAAAAATAGAAAACCACCCAGCTGAGCACAGCCAACCTAAAGCTGCTTCTTAATTTTCACTTTGTCATATCATATGGTAATAATGTAAGCACAATAGACTCCAAAAAGTATAAAACTGTATATTTTCCTTAAGCAGCAATTATGGAGATAATCCAGTATACCAACTCTATTTTTTAATATTTTGAATGACTGGGCTCTATAGGAACAATTCTAATATTTCTTATTGGAGGAAAAACAAAGGTGGTTCAGATCTTTGAACTATTGCTTTAAGATTTTACTTTTTTTAACCTTATGGAATATTTTTAAATTATGGGAACTCAAAGAGTATTTAGGAAGAGTTTTTAATACAATGAGTTTTTAAAACTTGATATTAGTCTGTATCTTCTAGTGAAGAAAGTTATGTAACCTTTAGAAGTAAAGGTCTCAACATTGGGTATTTTTGCCTCAGAATACATCTTTTTTGATCTGGCTAACCATCATCTTCATTGCTATTAGCAATTTATATGGTTCTTCATTAGTCACTTGCATGGTTCATGTATAATTCTGCTCATCATCATTTTATACTCTTATGTGACTTTGTTGGTAGTATTAGCTGTTCTTTGCTTATATGTAATCCTAAACTAAAAACAGTTAGAGAAAAGATATTTCTTTATTATTTTGCCCTTATGAATGTCTTTACCAAAATTTACCTGAGTTATATGGTGCAGTTTTTCAGAATTTAATGCAACTTCTAAAGTCACTTAGGCAGTGAAGTGGACATGTTAACTAACAGGCATGCCTCCAAAAAGGTGATGTCAAGCAAATTGGGGAAATACTTTGTACTCGTGTAGATTTTTGATGAATTTTCATATATTAAAGGTGATGAGAAGGTAATTACACTAATTTTGTTCTTCAGATTTACATGGTTACAGAAATGTTTTCTTGCCAAATAGATTATAATTGTTCAAGAAACAAGCTGCTTACAGATATCTTAAAATTATGAAAGCCGAAAGGGTCTCTGTTTTACTCTTTCCAGAGCTGTCTTTGCTAGTGGTCGTTTTGGGGTAAATATTCTTAAGTACCTACTGGAAAAGTTTCCACCTTCTATGACATCCCTCTTATTCCTCTCTGTCATTCCTCTTTTCTCATGTCATCTCTCTCTCTTTCTTTCTCTCTCTCTCTCTCTCTCTCTAATATTATCTCTTTGGCTAGCCTCAGCGGTGTTGCTCTCCTTCTCCAAGTTTATCATTGGTTGACCTCAGGGATTTCAAAGCTAGCTGATCATCAGAATAAGTAGATCTTTTGAAGGACAAAACAAACAAATATCAGCTCTGGGGCAATTTCTTCCCTGGGATTCTGAGTCAGCAACAGTAGTGTGGGAATAGTAAAACGGCTTTGCAAAGTTTCCAAGATAAGCCTCAATGTAAACCAGGATGGTGAACAACTGGTCTGCCTCCAAACTTTACTGGCCATAAGAAGAAATGTGTTTTGGATTTCAAGCTTCTTCATAAAGAAAGAAAAGAAGAGATATGATAACTAAATGCAGTGCCTGATGCTGAATTGTATCCTGGATGGAGACAGAATGGGGTGGGTTATAAAGGATCTTAATGGGACAATTGATGAATTTTGTGTATGAACTGTGAATTAGATAATATGGATGTTAAGTTTTTCTGATTTCTATAATTGGGTTTTAACTACTTAAGAGAACATTGAGATTTCATTTTTTGCTCTTGTTTTCCCAGAAAGACATGATAAAGTATTCAAGGGTGAAGGGGCACAATGTCTCCAATGTATTCTCAAATATTTAAAGGAAAATTTGCATGAATGTATACACATGAAGAGGGAGACAGAGATTTATAAAGTAAATGAGGCAGCACACAAATAATTGTTGAATTTGGGTAAATGGTATATAGGAGCTTCTTGTACTGTTTTAACAATTTTTCTGTAAGTTTGAAATTATATCAAAATTTATTGTTTTAAAAAAAAAGCTTTACTGTAGCTGAAACTAAGGGTACTCAAATTTCTTTCCAAAAACTGTAATGCTAAACTATCTGATTCAGAGTAACCAAACAAATAGATGTCAAAAAAGCAGTTTGGAATCTACTGTCATATCAACTGAATATTAGAAAAGTAATTTTTTAGATGTTAATACCATTATGTACAATAATTGTACACTTGAGAGTTGAACAATAAGGTTAAACTGATTGCAGTATTAAGTGACATAAAGATTGTTTCCTTTTTTCAACTCAAATGATGGGATACAACCAAGAAAAATAATATAAAGTACTATTTTCTAAAAATCTATGAAGCAGTCCTATGTGAGGCAAGATACAGAGCACGTATCTGATTTGAAGTCAGAAAATGTAAGTTCAAATTTATTTCTTACTTAGTGTGGCATCTTGAGAAAGTCGTCTAACCATCCTAAATTTCCTAATCTGTAAAACAAATCTAGTCATGATAAAGGCCTTGTTAATGAGGGAAATAAATGATTAAAAACTTGACAATATATTGCCATATAACCAGAAACTACCAAGCATAATTCTCGGCCATGTAAATACAGTTGTCCTGCGGTGTCCGTGTAGAATTGGTTCCAAGACCTCCAGCAAATGCTCTAGTCACTGATATAAAATGGTGTAGTATTTGTGTAGAACCTATGCACATTTTCCTGTATACTTTCAATAATCTCTAGATTACTTGTAATATCAAATACAATGTAAATAGTTGTTATACTATGTTGTTTAGGGAATAACAACAAGAGTGTGTCTGTACATGTTAAGTACAAATGCAGTTTTTTCCGAATATTTTTCATCTGTAGTTGACTGAATCCATGGATATGGGACCTACAATTACAGAGGACCAACTGTGTGATATTTTGGACATCTCACAAGTGCTAGTTAGTTTCCTAGGTCATTGGACCTAACAAGAGGCTCCATCTGAACTGTGAGATTTGCAGTGAGACACGAGAAATTTATTTCCTGGTGATGGCGAAGCAGTGGGAGTTGAAGAGAATCAAATGAAATCACTGGTTTACAGAAATACTCTACTGCTTGATGAAATATCTAACATTGCCCCTAAAATTTTGATCCAAATAGAGAAAGGCAAAACCCCCAATCCTTTTGTGCCATGACCCTCTCATATTTGGGTTTTAAAATCTGATTCTTTTAGATTAATTTAGAGCAATCTTTCAAGCCATTTGTTTTATAAAGGTACATAAATGTTCATTTTCTGACCTTTTATACATATGAACCATCTTTGAATGGTTTTTACACAAGAAGATACATTGTATAGATATGAAATTCTTGGTTCACAATATCATCCTTTTAAAATTCTTATTTTGCTTTTTTTGAAATATTTACAGTTACAGTGTCTGAAGCTAGCTGGATACATTTGTCTTTGGTGAAAATCCCTTCTTTTCCTTTTTCTCCCTTATTTCGATACTTGATTTTCTAAATTATTTGTTTCTTTTGCAATTCAGAAGTTTTCAATATGAGTTTTGTGGGTCTCCTTTGTCGTTTTATCTTGAAGTTAGTAAAGTCAATCAATTCTGAATATACAGGTCAGTCAATTTTTCTGTTATATTTTTATTTACTGCTTCTGTTTACTATGTTTTAATTCTTTATTCAGGATCACTAGTCAGTCACATATTGAAGCTCCATAATAGGTCTTATAAACTATCATCTTCTCTTTCATACTTTTCATCTGTTTGTCCTCATCCTGTGCATTTTATGACAGCTTCTCAGCCCATCCTCCCTGTCACTTCATTCCTACTTCAGTATTATCATTATTAGAGTTCAGTATTCTCAGTACCTTTTAAAATGTGGGGTTTAATTTTTCTTATTTCTAAAACCTTAAGTTTTATTGAAATTCTCTTTTAGCTCTTCTGTCTCTCTTTTGTACCTCACTTTTTTCCTTATAGGCTGATTGTCCTGCTTCATGGAGGTTCATGAAGCATTTCTTTTTGCATTTTATTGAACATAGCAAACAGGTTCCAGAAATGTTCTCTTGAGTCTTTCAAGAAATCAATTTTAAAAACATATTCTTCCTTTGGGCTTCCAGATTGATAATTATTTTTCCCTTATTCCGCAGTAATTCTTGGTGCTTAATGTTTTGTTTCTTTTTAACCCCTTTTTACAAACGATTAAATGGAGTACTTTCTAAACTCAGCGACTCTCAGAATATAGGATGGGTGGATTGTCCTTAGCTACACCCTCTGACCAAAACAAATAGCATGGCAACAATGACAACAAAATCTCCTTCTTAGATTCACATCTAGAAAGGAAGTTAATTGCCCAGATTCCAATATGATTTTTAGTTTTTAACTGAGATGGTGATTTCTCTTTTACCTCCTGCCTAGTCCTTTGAAACTCTGAGAAAATATAATACACAACAGTCTAAAAGTCCCAGCATTCAATGTATTTAGGATGTCTCTCTCACCGTCTTCAGATCTTCGCTTCTGGAGGGAGAAGCAGCCAGTATGCAATAAGCAATCAGTAGTCCCCCTCTATAGCTCCTGCTTACTTGTTTCTGAAAGATGTTGTTTCTAAATGGGGAGTGAGATGGCAGTTGGGGAACTGGATGAAGGTCTGAGAATTGACCTAACATTGACTCAGCAATCAACATTTGGGCATTCTTTTCTTTGGTTAAAATATACTCTGGGTATAGATGAGTAGGCATAACATGATAAAACTACAAAGTGTCTTCCTATCCACTTTAGGTGTTGACTTTGTCATGAGATAAAACCTGAGAGTGCCAAGAAAATTGGCCTAACTTTAATTAGTAGGTGTTCCACCTAGATTCTAGCTTTAGTGTATTTGAGACTTGATGCCGTGATTTTGTCTTTTTAGTGTTTTCTTAAGTATTTTAGGACATAATTAGGAAAAGTTACATCCTTTTAAATGTCACCTAAGATGTTCTATCACTATAAGTAGACTCTTCAAGGTGTTATTTGATATCTGATAGTAATAACTAATAAATATCATTTGCCTAGCCTAAGCACTTACCACTATAAACCTTGTAAAAATTCTAAATTTCTGTATATTACAGGAAGCTGTTGTAATTCTAGTTCGTGTTAAAATTCCATTGACCTCCATTTTGTATCTCCTTTACTTGTCACAGAAAGCTAGTGATTTTAAGTAACGATATTTTTATTTAGATTAACTGTCCATTGAATCTTTCTATTTTTTCTTATTTTTCTATTTTGCCATTCATGCAGTAAACATTTAAGTACTTACTGTGTGCTAGACACTGTGCCCTGCAGATACTAAAATATATGTTCTGCCTCTAACAACTTGTGGTCTACTCATGAAGATAGATGACAAAATCAACATTTACAGTATGCTTTAATAAATCTTTTTAAATATTTGCATAATGTAAAAATATCTTATTTTATTTTATTTTATTTTATTTTTAAGACAGGGTCTCACTCTGTCACCCAGGCTACAGTGCAGTGAGTGGTATGACCTCGACTCACTGGAACCTCCGCCTCCCAGGTTCAAGGGATTATCTGCCTGCCTTGGCCTCCCAAAGTGCTGGTATTACAGGAGTGAGCCACTGTGCCCAGCCCTAAAATATCTAAATATTATCAACTAACATCTGACTTTACTATGCTTAGATTTTTATTTTTATCACTAACTTAGATTTAAAATTTTCATTCTAAACATTTTCTTTAGCCCTGTGGCTTCTTCGTTTAATTCAAATCAATTTGATCAGCATTTAATAAATATCTAGTGTGAGCAAGACATTCTACTTGGCACTGTATAATATGCAAAGCTAAGTAAGACGAAATATGAATCCTCCAGGTTTTTAGACTAGCACGGAATACAGACTATCTGTAATTCACTTTCAATAAACCACAGAAAGTGTTAAAGAAGCACAGAAACAGAGAAGATCATAACAAGAATGTACAACGAAAAGTAAAAAATTGAGCTGGGCTATATTGAATATGACAATAATTAGTACCATTTATTAAGATGCTTATATAAGCTAATCCCTGTAGTATATGCTTTCTGTATGTTGTCTCTAATCTTGGAAAATGAAGATATTTTTAACTTTGCGTTATCTACATCAGTTCAGAGGGCCTAACTGAAATGGAATAGCATGACTTTGAAACATTGCTTAAAAATCTTTCCACCCATTTCTTGGGGAGGAATGAGGGTAGGGATGTGACTCAGTGGAAGGCGATTACTTGATCCAAATGCAATAAAAATTAAGTACTTAGAGAATGATTGGGCAGCCATTATCTGCATTAAACTTGGTGTCTTTGGCAGACTACATTGCCTATCAGGCCTGGCTTACAGACACATAAAGATGTAAACTTTCCAACAGTATCCAGACTCAAAAAAAGATAGTCAGAGGATTGTAAAGTAGGTGCCATCTTCTTTTAGACTGTATACATCTAACTTCTAAAAGAATTCAACCAAGATAAACATATTAAATTTGTCTCTGAAATATGAAGTGGTGACAAATATTTTCCATGTAAAAATAAGTATTACAACTTAAAAAAAAAAAAACAACCTCTAAATCAAATTGAATAAGGCCTAGCAATAACCAGAATTGTGGTTGGTCCAGATTCTTAAAAGACACTATCATCTTAAAGCCTCAGATAAGTTTTCTCTTAGCAGTGGCTAATGATTCTGTTCAATGTGTGGAAAATTGAAACAGAAGTGTGTAATTTTGGAGAGAAAATCCCATTTATGAATGAAAATTTACAAAATTTGCAGGAGGGACAGGTGGGTCATTACATTGCCTTCTTAGCTTGTTTTACATGAAATCCAGTCTGCTGTGATGTCTGCATAGGTAAAAAAAATAGCAAATATTTTGAAAGCTCATTTAGAATTTTAACAACATGTAAGTTACAACTTGTCATGCAATTTAATTTAAACTGAGAGGACTTTTTGCTCTTGTGGAATGGTTCAGAAGAAAGGTATCAAGCCTGTTAGAAACTTAGTTTTGTTTGTTTAGCTGTTGTTTTCTTTTTTCTTTCTTTCTTACAAACTGAAGTAAAGTATTGCCTATTACAATATTATTTCTCTTGTTAGGCTTACTACCCACCCTAGGTTGTTGGAAATTAAAACTCATTTTCATTTTCTTAAAAAGTATTCATTATCTTTAAAAAAAATACTACCCATGGAAAGAATTGTCAGAGAATTAAAGCCTGGTGTGGTTGCTTAATAGTTAAATAAATTATGTAAGAATATTTAAAATAATTACACTTTTTCCCAGCTACTTGGAGGCATATGAGAATGCCATGTACTACTTTGTTCGGAAAGTGATTTTCTTTTAAAGTGATGAAAATTTTCTTTCAAATGAGTACAAACAACATATATTTATTTTGTTTTAAATTCTTCTGAAAATAATCTCTAGTAAATTATAAAATTAATCTTGGGGCCTCATTTTAGTTTCTTCTTTTTATCTTAAAAAGGTACTGAATATTAGATTATTTGGTTTCTCTTTCTGCTTCCATTATATCAGAAGGGGGCTGCTTTGCCGTTTCAACTGTGTGAGAAAACGATTCACCCCATTTATTTCTTTAAGGATTACTCTTACGTTAAATTTGTTCATAAAATGTTAAAATAAAATTACACTATTGTAAAACTGTTCTCTTCTGATCAGGGTAAATTTAGAGTTTTAAATTTAGTGAT